>NC_088330.1:23385000-23685000 GCF_036884655.1 Musa acuminata AAA Group | reverse complement strand
CTCAAATGATCATGGATGTTGGGTGCCCTCAATGCAGCCCTGTTAGATCCCTTACATTTGCATACTAAGTGTTTTGAAGTGTGTTTGTCTCACTCTAATACCATCTGTCACAGGCTTAACTAGTTTTACCTAAGTTATGCGGTACTTTTGCATATCAATCCGCAAAGGGTCAGCCTCTCCGAAACATCTTGACCCTGTTAGGACCCTTTTTCTGAGCTTTTGAATAATGTTTATTGAGTCAGTTTATTTCAGTTGTTTATTGAGTCTGTTTAGCTCAGTTAAAGTCGAGTAGAAGTTTATTTAATATTTAATTATTATTAAGAGTTCAAGTCCTAATGGACTCTAGGTGGAACTCTATAAATAGTGATATAACCCTTTCTTTAAATAAATCAATCAATCAATAAAATACTATTCCAGTTTGTTATGATAAACCCTAGGAGGCTGATCCCCTCAAAGTGATCAAGAAGGTCGATCCCCTCGAAGCGATCAAGGAGGTCGATCCCCTCGAAGTGATCATTATCATTCCCTTTTCTCCCCTTTCTTCCATGATAAGACCTTTGGGTCTTATCATTTGGTATCAGAGCGGTGATTCTTTGCGTTCTCACTGCAATATTGTCATAGCTATCAAAAAAAAAAAGGAAGGAAAGGCCAGCAGCCACGCACACAATCGAGAACCCCTGCTTCCAACAAGCCCACCGCCACCGCTGCTCTCCGGCCAACGACCACCGCCACCGCTGCTGTAAGGTGACTCCACCACTACCGTTGCTTCCCTTCTTCCCCACCGTCGCTGTAAGGCAACTCCTCCACCACCGTCGCTGCTTCCTGGCCGCTCAACCACTGCTGTCGCTGCTCCCCGGCCAGCGACCTTCGCCTCCTCGCTGCCCCATCTCGATCGAGCGAGAAGGGCCACGGCCACTACTTCATAGCCAGCGGACCACCCCCTCGTCACTTCTACCGTCAGCGATGCTGCCCCCCCTTGGGTCACAATCGCAGTCACTCAACCATCCATTCTCGCGACGATAAAAAAAAAAGGCAACCACAACTGCCGCAGCCACTGCCATTTCCTCAACCACACGTGATCACTCAGTGTCACCCGCCTCCTTCCATAGTGTGCCAGAGACAGAGCAACGCTGCCTTCCATCCGTGCCGTCGTAGCCACTACAGCGACGCTACCCCCAATCACACCACCATCGCTGCCTCCCAGCCCTCAGCAGCATCGATCTCTCCACGCAACGACCGCAACAAGCATCGTTGCCTCCCATCTGCATCATTGCAGCCACCGCAGCGATGAGCCCTTGGTGGCGCTACCCCCAACCGCACCATCGTCGCTACCTTCCCTTAGGTCGCAACCGTCTCTATAGGTTGCCATCACCGCAGCCTCAACCCTGCTGCTTGGCGATCACCCCCTTGGGTCGCAGTAGCTGCAGCCACACCAACACAGTCGCCTTCCAGCCCTTGGCGCTCTCACCCCATGCAGTGACAGAAATAGGGCAACATCTCTTCCTCCAACACAGCAACCGCAGCATTGCCCTCGGCGTCCACCTCCTCGGCAACTTCGTATCGACAGTGCTGATACCCTTGACCGACATCAAAAACAGGAGTTGAGATTACAGATTTGTAGTCTTACGCAATGGTCACCGATAACTCAGTGAAAGCACAAATGAAAGCATTAGAAATTAGAATTGAGAATTGACTGTAAGAAACACTTAATGATTTCAAAAAGAGCCTATTAGAGAGCCTTAGCAAATTTCAACAAAATGAGAGCTCAAGTTCTACGTTGCACATATCTGAAAATACAGGAAAAGGGCCCCAAGATTGTGACACAAACTACTCACACATGAAGGTGAAATTTTCGAGATGGGAAGATGGGGATCAGACTAGTTTGATCTTTAATGTGGAAATTTTTTTTCGTTTTCACAAAACCCCAGAAGAATCTAAGATAGAAGTGGCCTCAATCCAGCTTGATGGAGATGCAATCCAGTGGTACGATTGGTATGAAACTTTCCACGGAGTTCCTTCATGGGAGCAGTTCAAAAGAGGGCTTCTTGTTCGCTTTGGCCCATTCGAATATGAGAATGTTGATTGCCAGCTCACCAAAATTTGTCAGACTTCTACAGTGTTGGAATATCATAGTAGGTTTGAAAGATTGTCAAATCAGACTAGAGATTGGTCAGAATGACAACTTCTAGGTACATTTATTGAAGGGCTTATTCTAGAGATCCGGTGTGAAGTTAAGGCTCGTCAACCCCGCAATATGATAGTTGCGATCTCATTTGCACATCTAAATAAAAAAAAAATTAACAAGGAAAGATCAACAAAAGGTTTGTACTATGATGAAAAGTGGAGTATAGAGCACCGATATAAACAAGGGCAACTTCTGATGATTGAACCAATTGGAGAGGAATCGAAAGCTAAGAATGTGGACTCCGATCATGAAGGTATAAATTCTAATGAAGATGTTGGACCGACCATACATACAATGCATGCATTAGCCGACTACTCTAACCTGCAAACAATGGAAGTTGGTGAAACTCTGGAACATCAACCTGTTATAGTTTTGATTGATACTGGTAGCACTAATAATTTTATGGACAGGAAAGTTGCAGCCCGATTAGCTTACCACATTGAAGGCTGTGACAGATTCGAAGTAAAGATCGCTGATGGACGAATTTTAACTTGTGATAGCAAATGTTCAAAGATAAAATTGATTATACAGGGCCAGGAGTTTTTTGCAACGATTACTACACTGAAAGATCGACTTGTTGCTTACACTATCAAAAAGTGGAGACTATACTTACTTGATCAACAGATTATGATGCTTTACAGATAGCCTATGACTGAAGTGTTGAAAGAGAAGCTCCTTGAGTTTGATGCTGCTCAGCCTTGAGGACAAGACTGATTTGAAGAAAGAGGAATTGTTAGGACCCTTTTTCTGAGCTTTTGAATAATGTTTATTAAGTCAGTTTAGTTTAATTGTTTATTGAGTCTGTTTAGTTCAATTAGAATCGGATAAAAATTTATTTAATATTTAATTATTATTAAGAGTCCAAGTGCTAATAGACCGAATAGTGATGTAACCCTTTCTTTAAATCAATCAAACAATTAATCAGATATTTAACATCTCAATTAGTAAACTTGGAAAATATTTTTCTCTCTTCTCAAAGAACTTTTTAGCATCAGCAATCTGGAATCGTAGTTTTGAGGCTGCTTCTATCTTTTCTCTATCTTCCAGACTCATGCTTCTATTTCTTCGAAGCCGAACAACATCTGGATGAACATGAACTTAATTTATGGAAGAAACTGGGAACCACAAATCTAATTTATTTGTGTATTAGATCAGTTGGCAATATTCTAAGATTAAACATATTCAACAAAAGTTGTATTCAGAAATCAGTAATTGTAGCATATTTGTCGATACAGGGAACAAATATGTACTACTTTTATAATAGTTTACTACCATTCTACATCTCAAGTAACAAATGAGGATGACAAAGACACATAATACATCTAATTAAAAGGAAATACATGCAGAAGAAATACAAAAAGACAAAAAAAAAACTGAAGAATTATTCGTCAACCACCACACAGATATAATTATGTTATTTTCTGTGATTGTTTATGATAAAATGTATCTCCCAAGAAGTCAAATTGTTGCCATCCTTGAGAACTGGATTGTCACTATATCTGTCCCATGTAAATCAAAATATTGAGCTGCTTTGCATGGATAGTCAAAACAATTAACCATCTCCTACTGCAAACTGTGCAAGCTAGAGATAATTTAAATCTCAAGATAGTGATCAAAATTGTACAACATGTAAAATCCTTTTGAATGGCTCTTCAGATAAAATGCTGTTTGTCTGTGACATGTACTTTTATCGAAGCCATATGTCATTTTCATCAGTTTGAACACTGGAGAATCATGTAACGATGCATGATCTCGGATCCTCGAGGATCTCATTCAGTGTCATATAGTTTTCATCATAAAACTTGCAAGAATTGCCAGTAATGTCCACCAAATTTCAGCTAAACGTTCTTGCTTCTGCTACCTTTAGCCTTAAGATTTTCTCCCTTGCGATTAGAGAGGACCATTGAAATCACAACTAGAAACCCTAACACAGAAAAAGCCCAAAGTGCAACCATCCTTATCCACGGAGACATACCCATCCTACTTGAGGCATGAATAGATATCACATTAGCTGCAGGATTCGTTACATGTTTCGATTCATCGGATGAACCCTCATCTTCCACTACACTAAAATTACTATTGCCTTCTGAAGGAATAGGGCATTTCCTGCTCTGATGATGCAGATAAAGAGCAGTATTCAATGCTTTCCCACATTCAATGCTAAGGATATCTCTCTCTAAAATATTTTCATCCGATATGGATAGACTTGAACGATCAGGTGGTTCGGGAAACTTAGCCCAACATGTATTTACCATGTCAACATTTCCCCAGTCAGCCTTGTCAAAACTCCAATTCCCAACACCAAATCTCAGTCCATAGTGGAAGACCTTGTATTTGACTCCTGGTTCAGGAACATAACCTGGGTATATCAGTATGTCACGCCTGATAATATGCCTCAGATTTAACTGCAAGAAATTGATGTGAGCAAGTCATACAAAAGAAACAGTTAGCTTTTACATGATTCATTGATCATAAAAAACAATGTGGAAATAGTTCACACTAGTGTAGCAATACACTGAGCGGCAATTATACCTGTTAAAAGCTTGTAAGCAACTGATTTAGACTCTATACAGCACATATGTGGTTTTGGGAGTTAAGTGATCAATTATGTGAATACCAAACGCTTGTCTTCCAACATAAACAGAGAGATAATATATATGAATAGTGCTGTTTGAATGTACACTGAACGGCAATCATAACCATTAAAAACTTGTAAGAAACTGATTTAGAGGCTATACAACACATATGTGGTTTTGGGAGTTTAAGTGATCAATTATGTGAATACCAGATGCTTGTCTTCCAACATAGTTACATATGAATAGTTCTGTTTGAATGTACATCCTCTCAAAGTTTGAAATGGTGAGACTTGATGGCATAATAAAGTTGATATTTTAGGACCTGGAAGTATTAGAATCAGGGGAACTACTTTTCTTAGAAGGGTAGAACTCCGTACATTCACCCTTTCCAAATTTTGCATAGCGTTGTGCCCTAGGTTGCCTTTTCCTTTAATAACTTTCAACAAATGGAAGTTTGACCCAACTAAAAATTTATTTGAAAAAATAAGTTCAATCTAAAAAATTAAACAGAAATAACTTGTATATTTGCTAATTGAAGATAACCCTTAGACCATTTAGAAAAAGAACCTCAAGATCTGTAAGTTCTAAACAAGGTACAGACTGATAATTAGATTATTTGCACTCAAACCTTAACCTCTTTTTCCTTTTTACACAAATGTGTCTATAAAATTAGTTCTTGCATACTTATTTCTTAGATAACCACACAACAATTTCAGATAATATGCTATCGTAAATAGAAATTTAACACATTTAAGGAAACATGATATGTCAGATAAAAAATTACTAATTAATCTAACAATAATTACAGGCATTCGGAGCAGACATAATACTAGAAGCATAGGCACAAACAAAAGGAAATTGGAAGGGTGTGCAAGAACATAGGCACCTCAGAGGAGCAATTATACAATAAGATGACTTTTTGTGGGCATGTGCAGGAAACGAAAACGAAACAATCTAAAATTAGCAGGGTATGTGTAGTAAATGAAAAAGAACTACAAAATCAGCAACATATGGAGAAAAAATTCCCATTTGAGCTTAGAGAAATGCACAACAGTACAAAACAACAGGAAATTAAGAAATGTGACATTTGAAGTTCTCATATCAACACTTTTTTGTTAATAGTATTCTCACACCAACATTTGTGCAGGAAAAATGACAATAACAAGAAAATGTGACAGATTTATAAAATAAAAGAAATAGGTGATCCTAAAATCAGAATGTTTCTGAAAGTCATTTGATTTGTGATTAACCAGGGAAAGTGAACCTACACATTTTGATCTGAGTAACTTGGATCTCTATTGTAAGGGATATTACGATTAGTTGCTTATATCATGAATGTCTTGCTGCAACAAGGCAAGTGGAGGTAGCTATAGCAGTTTAGAGAGTTTTTGCGAAATGGAAATAACAATCATATTTTGCTTGAGCAATGTTGCCCAGTGAGGCTTTGATTGATAGACTTACAGATGAAAGGATATTGAATTGAGATATGATGGACAGTGCTCTTGTTCCTGATGGATTGTTTAATAATAAGCGGAATTCACCCTATTGTATATCTGAATAATGATCATGTTGCCTGGAGAAACTATGAACGATAGACTTACAGTTAAAAGGAAATTGGATTGAGATGTGATAGCGCTCTTGCAGCTGGCGTAATTTTTAAAAATAAGTGGAATTCAACCCCTGCAGTAAATCTGAAAAATGATCGTGTTTGGGAGTAAATCAGAAATGGTGTCTCAAGTGACAAGCACAGGTTTGTTTGGAAACCTACAAAGAGAAGCAATTTTACAATTAAAGCAACTTGGGAGAATATGACAGAAGGAAAGAATTTGATAGAATAAAACAATTTGTTTTCAGCCCACTTCCAAGTTGCTTTTATAAAGTGCATTGTAATCCGAGGCATATCTTCAATACAGAATAGTTTGGAAGGAAAGGGTATTACCAATTTCTACTTTGTTTTCTGGCAAGAAAGTGCATTGTAACTCAAAACATCTCTTTTTAGAGGGAAAATTGCTGGGTCGATATGGTAAAAATTATTAACTGAAGTGCAAATAAGAAGAGGAGCAATGCCCTTATCTTCACAAACAATTCGTTTGTTAATCATTGTGAGGAGAAGAGCTCATCATTAATGTTAAGAAGAGCAATATTTGCTGCTGCTTTGCATTCGTGGATAGTGAGAAATTTTTGCATCTTCAGTTAGCAGGCTAAAACAGGGGAGCAGATCATGTGATGCATCAAACAGACGTAAAATATCAATTTTCAGTTGATTATTCAATAAAAGAGCAATTTGGAATGTGGATTTGGACTCGCTTGGGGCATATTGATAGAATCATCATCAAGTTGGCTGGAGATAAAGATCTTGAAATAAATCTTCTAGTTTAGGAGATAAATGCATGTTTATAAAAGTCATCATGTGTAAGCACATTACTTATCTGTATGTTATATGTTCTCTTAAATATGCATATGCCTAACCATATGCATGTTTCATTTGTTTGTTGAATGTGTCACATCAATACATCCAAGACTGATTTTAAGCCATTGTCTCTTTATGAGAGATTCAGAACAGGGTTTCAAGTCCCACTCTGAGACTTGTACTGGTCGCTGGCTAGATTGGTATGGTTATACTACACATTGGTGTATTGGAACATGGTACACCAATGTACCAGTCAGCGCAGACTAAAGAGAGAGAAAGAGAAGAGGGGCAGAGAAGGAGAAGTAGGAGAGAAGGTAATAGAACAAAAAAATTCCAGGTTCTCACAATGGAACATGGGATAATTTATTTGGCTAGTTAAATGGTTAAATGATTTCTAGTATGTAACATATGCATGAACTTTTGCAATTTTTCCAGACTGTGATGTAGATCAAATTATGCATATAGATTATTAGGTGCATGATGTAGTGAACTAAAAACAATCATCGATAGAGAATATCAGCATTGGAAAGTACTAAAGCATTCTGTACCTCAGCAGCACCGAAGGAGTAACCATACATTTCACTTATCCATCCAGATCCATAAATGTCCCCAGTAAAATTTGTAGCATAATGAGCTTTGTCAGATCGAACCTCCTCTGTCTTGTGGAGCCACAATAATGCAAACTTCCGTAGATCATCTATGTGCATTATTATAACACCACCAACCTTTTCACAAGCAGAAGGATTTCTAGTGTGTATCTTTGCAAGCTCATTGTCACAACCAATAAGGTATCTAAAATTAAGAATGGACAACAATTAAGGATATATGAAAAAAATCAAAGGAGCCTCCAATTTAAAAAGTAGATATCTTTTCCTCTTACTCATAAGGAGTTGAAACAGGACGACCACGTTGCGCACCATACTCCCATGGTGTAATGGGACCTCTCATTATCATGTCAGCATCCAAAATAACAATGAACTCAGCATCAGTTTCAACATGATTAAGCCAATGAAGAACGGATGCTGGCTTATTGATAGCTGGATACCTATATGGTAGAATGCATGTTAATTAGCAACTGTGAAGACAATAAAAACACAAAAAACTTAACAAATGGAAAATACAAGGATTAATGAAACTCACCAAAAATTTTGATGGAAAGACATTGGAACTAGTTAAAGTGTTATAATACATAAATTATCAAACATGATAGTTTCATTCATAATCACTTTGGAATTCGCTTATTGTAACAGAACTAGTTAAGCACCATTGAAATTAAACAACGTAGTACTTTACATGGCCATGGATAGTAGTAACGGACTAATGGTAAGCTTCGACATTAAATGAGGATTGATAGCCATGGATAAATAAAAACAGTTGTTTGCACAAGATGGCCCTCAGCAGCACTGATATCTAAACAATGAACAGAGAGAGGAAGGGGAAGTTAACCAAGAGAAACCTGAGAGTATTGAGAGCTCAGCAAGGAGGATGAAGTAGGACTAGGGCAAGAGAGGTTCACAGACAGAAATATGTCAGCATAGTTTGGAAATTATTATATAAGGTTAGCTTAGGCTGAATAATAACCATTGAGCAGTTTAATAATTGAGCAGGAAGAATCCACCCCCTTTTGAAGGGGTCAGATATCCAGGTGGCACATATCTGGCATAAATAAAGATTTTCAAAATTCATACGTGCCTGAATTTTTAGCCTACAGTGAAAAGGTAAATAATGACATAATCCAACAGTGTAGATGATAGATTTGGACAAAATATGAATCAAGGTTCTAAATACCAATTGAACCAGTAATCATTGACCGTTATGTATCAACCAGTATTTAACACCAAAAAAGTGCTAGTATTGGAACATATAGTTGGATGCCAACAAGGTTTAAAAATTTGAATTTACCAGTGAGTATAGACTGATATTCACCGATCTCACCATGAACCAATATGGAGGCCATCAATTTTAGTCCAACATCTAGATGTAATGATCACGATGAGCTGATATTTTGACAGGTCACGCTTGATATGATTATCTTACATGTACACTGTCCGGTTTTAAGTATTCCCTATCAATTTGTTTTTCATTTTTTATATCTTTTGATAGCCCTCTTTGCCCTTTTTTTTTTCCTCTTTCTTTTTCTTTTCTGAATCCTCTAACATTTCCTCTCTCTCTCTCTCTCTCCTGTCTCCCCTCCTCCCATTGCCATTGCCACCTACTACCAATGAGACTCTTCCTTAGTCTCCTCATCTTCCTCCTACAACTCTGCCTCCCCTTCCCTCTCCTCCTCCACCCTTTCCATAACTCTCTCTTTATTCCAAAAGGTACCAGCCAGTACCAGGTACTACTACTAGTACATCAATTCATATAGGTAGCACATTAGTTCGACTTCTAATTGGTATCAGGATCAAACCAAGATTCCAATACGTTACCAAGACCAGTATCGGGTCAATATTTATCACTTCGATATGAACTTCTATGTCTTAGGAACTTAAACCAATTAATTAAAATCCTAATGAACTTCAAATTTCAGATGATCTTTTTATGCTGTCAAATTTCAGAGGAATAGAACTAAAAGCAGAGAAACAGACACATCGTCCCTCTAACTTCTGAAAAATGACGATGCAGTTGTTCTAGATTAAGAAGATAAATGCATCATAAACTCATGGTTTAGTAATAGAGAGTACTTTGTGGTACATGTCCAGCAATCACATATTTGACAGAATTACAAATCAGAATTTCAGATTGTGAATATGCACACTTGACCATCAATCAGTTAAGATCACATACCAGTCTCCTGTTAATGGATGTTGGCTCATAGATGGAACATAATGTGTAGGAGCTAAATTATGGCCCTTGTATTGCTTCAAGACCTCATCAGTACAACTAAGAAGTCGAGTGATATTTCCAGGCTGGCCACTCAAATGAAAACTATGAACAAGCCCCACAGTTTGCCAATCAAAATATGATGAACATTCTGTTGAGAAAAGAGTATGTATTTTTGGGTACACATTTCGAGATTCAATAGAGATAATTCTGTGCTCTGATATCTGACTGCTAGGTTTTTTGCGATTTAAATATTTTGGCTTGGTGAGCTCAGAAAATCTCTTACTCTTCAAGAAACTTAGATATTTTGACCACTGTGGCTTAGGACAACCCATAGATGCATGGTGTAATAGAAGACCTTCATTTAAAGTGTTAATGCATTCTATGCTCAAGAATAAGCCTCGCCTTTTGTTTAAATCAGCTTCCATCATCTCGACCTGCATACAAATGATTGTCAGAGTCGTAATTGATAAGGCATGATGCTTCTGATCGCATTTGTCCTTTGGTGCACTCCAGAGAACAATTGGACATGGAACCAAATTTGAGTTCGTAGTTGCACAATGGTCATACCTCTCTAGGAAAAGGTGGTGGAGGGAAGATTCTGTTGCAGTCATACACAATGCCATCCTCATGATGTCTTATCTTTCTAAAGGACCAATTACCAACTTTAAATGGTAAACCATAGTGCAAGAGGATAGGCTCCACACCAACTCTAGGAATATAACCAGGATAAAGCATTAAATCATCATTTATCTTGTGACGGAGGCCGACCTGAACATAATGAAACAGAGAGATAAGGACAATATAAGACCGTCACTAATTATCTTGTGATAAAGGCTGACCACTATCAAAATAAATTTAAGGAACCAAAAAAAATCGTTTACCTCTGCTGCACCAAATGAATATCCATACATCTCACTGATCCAACCCTTGCCATAAATGTCACCAGTTATGTTGGTTCCCCAATGTGCTCGATCCTCTCGCACTTCCTCAGTCTTTGAAAGCCACAGAGGAGCTAAAGCCCTTAAGTCATCAATATGCATGGCTAGAAGTCCACCAACCTTGTCACATAATTCAGGATGCTTTGTGTGCAAACGTGAGAGAATATTATCACATCCCCTCAAGTACCTGAAAGAAAAAGGGACAAAAAGCATGATAAATCTATTTTAACAATTAAAAAGAAAACAGAACTTTACAGTTATTTCAGAGAAAAAATTGAATGGAGTAAGGATTCATACCCATAATATGCAGCAACTGGTCTACCTTTCTCGGCACCCAGTTCCCAAGGTACTATTGGACCTCGAATGATCATATCTGCATCCAGGATTACAACCCAATCAACATTATCTGCATCTTCACTATGTTCAAGCCAATGCAAAACACCAGCTGGTTTATTGATAGCAGGATACCTGATAAAATAGAGAAAAATCCCATAGCTAATTTGAATATCAAGACAAGCATTATATCTCTAACCATTGGGGAATGCAGTAACAGAGACCGACAAATAGATCAACATCAACTGGGTAATGCAATGATTCAAGGTTGGAAAGAAAATGTACAGAAAGGCAAAGGATAAAGCTACGTGATAGGTAAAACTATTAGATTTATGTTTTTTCAATAACTATTAGAATAGACACGAGAAAAAACACCACTAACCAAGTAAAATTGAATACCAATGTGACAAGAGTCAAAATGTACCTTAGACACATGCAGCAATAGAAATTTGGCCTGTAAGTACAACTTGCAAGAAATATACGGCAGATAATATTAATTTCGGATTTTCTCATGATATTAACACGTAGACGTCAAGCCATTTGTATGTACAAGCAGTAGAATGGATTCTTCAAAAGGTACATTCCACTGCATGACACCTTCCTCATAACATCCTAAGAGTCTTTTGTGCAATAAAAATCAGCATCCTTGGGATAACAGAAAAATATTACTTGCATGAACTGAAAATTTAAACTATCAAGTATCAAGTACTGTTGAGAAATTTTGGTTTGCTTGCCAATCTATCTAGTTCACCAAACAGCGAATGTTTAACATCATAACGCATGTCAACATAGTGTTGTATGTTCAATGTTGTATCTTGAATGAGATGCAATGAAAATTGTCCCAGCATGGTTTCAACATAAGAGACACTTGCTCAAGTTCATTCTTCTATCTGATTTTGAGATATCACTATTGTCAAGCAACCCACTGCATCAGGCTCTTGACAATGTAAGGTCTGGAAAGAGTAAATGTATGCAGCCTTATACTCATAAGCAAACAATTCAATGCAGAAGGCACTTGTTCAAGTTTATTGTTCTATCTAGTTTTAATTTTTAAGATTTGGTATTATCAAGCAACCCACCGCACTAAGCTCTTAACAATCTGAGTTTCTTAAAGGATCAACTTATGCAGCTTTGCACGCATAAGCAAAGAAGTTTATCTAAACATCTAGGTCACAGTGGAACAACCTTATAGTGGTGCCAAGACCCACCTTTTAAAGATTTTACATTACCACATACCAAAAAATTTCAACTTGGTGCTTGGATTCCACAAATACATGCCATATTTACATAATATTGGAAGCATTGGTCAAGATAGGACCAAATGAAGATGTTGTTTAGCCAGCAACTCAAACTCAACCAATCAAATTCTTGCTACGTACTAGAGAAATCTTGTTTGCCCGTAGGACGGCAGTTATGGTATTTCCAAAAAACTGTGTTAATCTATAAGGTAAGCCAGCTTGAGGATCCAGAATTGCAGTAACAGTAAATTATATATAATGCAGATCAAAATCTGTTTGTCTTGTGTTAATCTATAAAGTAAGCCAGCTTGAAGATCCAGAATTGCAGTAATATGTAACAGTATCTGCATTCTAAGAATTTAAAAATATCAACAAGCTGGGAATTAGTTAAAAAGCTACTGAAATAAAATCAATTATTTTATTTGAAACAAAACTAGTAATAATAATATCAAACATAGAAGACTAAGTTGGCCATAAGATCACCCAAGAGTTGCTATGGGGGCTGGACGTATGATCAAGGCAATGATCATATAATCATGCATCATTCTAATGTAACACAGAGTGACCAACATAGCTGAGCTCATTTCAGATAAGACAAGGCCAGAAGAACATGGCAGACATGTCCAGGAAATTAAAGAAGTTAAGATATGTCTATCCATACTCAAATAGTATCACCAAAAAAGCCCATATTTTTACAAGCATGATGCAACATAGGAAACACTGAGAACAACAACCTTGGCAGCTTTCCAAAGATTTCAGTCATCAGAATAACTTGAAATGAAAAAGGGGGGGGGGGGGGGGGGGGGGAAAGACATGCTACTGCTCATTGACCCAACTTGGCAAGAAATTATTTTGTTATAGCAATTTAAAATCACCGGATTCTCCATTCTCATGCCAATATTGGTGGATGTGAAGAGAACAAAAGTTCACCCATTAATCCAAAAGGTTATTCAAGGATAAATTGGTTCCAAGTAATCAATTGAATCACAACATTTAGTAAAAAGATAGAAACAAGCATTTTAGTTATTCTGAACCATAATAGATTTGAAACTCTAATGCCCCAAAGCATTACCAAATCTACGCATGTTATCATCTCTGTTTCAATGAGCCCGACGTTCCATCGTAAAAAGGCAGCTCAGCTGAAAATTCAACTCCAGAGGAGCACCGCGATTTCCCAAATTCATATATCAAATGCAAATACCAGTTCACGAATCCGAATTTCAGATGCAATTAAAACAGAAGTACGGAAAAGTAAAAGCACAACTTCTTTTGCTCACCAATCCCCGGTCCGTGGGTGGCGGCTCATGGAAGGGACCTCGAAGGTGGGCGCGAGGCCCATGCCCCGGTACCGGCGGCGCTGCTCGTCGGTGCAGCTAAGGAGACGGGTGATGGGCCCCGGCTGCCGCGCCTTGCGGTAGCTGTGCATCAAACCCACCGTCTGCCAGTCGAAGTAATCCTGGCACTCAACGGAGAACAGGGTGTGCATCCTCCACGGCGCCTTCCGGGCTTCCGCCAGCGCCGAGGAGGGACACACCGCCACCACCACCACCAGCACCACGATCGCCGCCGGAGCGAATGACGCCATCACGGACAAAGATCGCAGCGGCCGATCCAGGGATCTAAAGTTCAGGGCATGGTGGTGAAGCGTCGACGTTCCTTCCACCAATTGCTGTCCTAAAAGGATTAAAAGAAAATGCAGAGGCGTTGATGGAATTTTGCCAAATCTTTTAAGGTCTTGATTTAATTTAGAAGATTCCAATTCATAACCCTTTCGATATCTATGAGTTTATTTTTCAAAAATTTTAAATATTTTTTTTTTATAAATAGACATCGAATGGACATAAATGTTTTATATTATAATTTTTAAAAGAAAAAAAAATAAAAGAAGGAGTATGGTTTGATTTAAGATTTTGGGTTTGTTTGTTCCACATCTTTTTTCTTGGAGTGTTTTGTTCATACACTAAACTTAGTTAGATATCTAAACAAATTCAAAGGGATCTAATATGAATTAAAATAGTTCCTCGTACATCAATTGCTAATTTCCAAAGGGTTTTACGAAGATGTAATCATGTAGAAAAAATATAGTAATTTTCTGAAGAGGAAAAAGCTTATATTATGATTCATTTAATAATAAGATACTGTTGGTGACGGTGATACACTGTCAAGGGAGAAAGAAGACTTGAGAGACATAATAAATTTACATAAATATTCATCTTTAATCAAAACGACATCCTCCTAATTAATATATATATATAATAAAAATAAAATTATTTATCATAATCACAAATTAAATGGAAACTAGGGTGTGTTATTGTGGTCTTAATTTTCTCACTCTTACCTCTACCTAAATCATTTTTCGAGAGTTTGACTTAAGCATCCAAGCAAATATATTGAGAACGCCACCTAAAATTAGTTTTACTATAAGTCGATACTATATCGAGCATCCAAAAGCTTTTTTAACGTAGATCAACATCATCCCCAAATAATATTAATATATTATATACTATTATCTCAAAAATAAAGATGATTATTTTTACGATATGACATGATATAATAACTGACTTATTAAGCTCAAATCACTCATCAACATGCCTAAATTAAAATTTTATGATAATACACTTATTATATATATATATATATATATATATATATATATATATATATATATATATATATATATATATATATATATAATATATAATATATATATATATAAATAAATAATTATGCATATTTTCGATTTAATTTATATATTGAATTCTACTGGCACTCATGTGTACTCCAATAATTATGTATATACATAATATATATATATATATATATATATATATATTATATGCGTTTATGTGTCGGATCATTTTTGTTGCACATATCTCAATGCATAAATATATTTTTTTTTATTCTAATCGTCACATGCCTTTTATAATATATAAAGAATATTAAAATTATCATTTAATAATAAGAATGATAGCAAGTTTTTTTTTCTTTCTAAATCCAAAATAGACTATCTACTTAGTTATTCAAATTTAAATTTAAGCATATCCAACAGATGAACCAAACATCAAAGAAAAGGGACAAATATCCCATATAATTGTTAATATATTTTTGAAAATAATATCATGATTATAATCAATCAAGTGATCTCTAAACTTATAAGACCAACGCATAAGAAGACAACCAGCCGGCCTCTCCCAGCATTGCAATGTCAGCCACACTGCATAAAGCACCAACCCAACTCTCCTACAGCCAACGCCTCACCATCGGTTTCACCTCCATCAAAGGTATGTTGAATTCCCACTCCTGCATTGCGTGCATGCCGCTAAACGACTCAGGTGATGCTGTGCTTCCTTTCTCATGGAGCAGGAAGAAGACTCAGCGATGAAGTCGCAGAAGCGAGGGGCGGCAAGCCGCGGCGAACCCCTTCCGGACCTCACGGACTTCATGAACGACTGGTTCTTCGGCAGCGTAAACGTGGAGCAACGAACGTACGATCTCGGTGGGGGAAGCGCGAAGAAGGAAGAAGAGGACAGAGGCGGTGCCACGAAGCACACGAGCAGGCTCACCCAGGAGTGGCTCGAGGAAGCGAGGAAGGTGGTTGCCGGATCGCCTCCGAGGCCTGGTTCCCCGGCCAGGTTCCTTGGATCGCCCAGATTTGCTGCGGCGGAGGCGACGGAATCCTCGCCGTTGGTTGATCGCAGGGATCCATTGTCAAGATCGGCAAGGAGGTATATAATATATCTGACTGCATGAGAGGACCATGATCTTGCGCGCACGATTATTAAAGCAACTTAATATTACGAATTATATAAATATCATAAATGATAAATTATCATGCCGTGGATGAATTTTCTAACTTATCGATGCATATTTAAACGATAATCACCAATCACTCAAATTAGTCACGAACGATTTATTTGGTATCAAAATTATAGATGTTTTAATTCATTATTTTGTTATCTTTGTTTATTTTTCTCTTAATAATTAGTTATGTTTAAAAAAATTAAGATGCAATAAAATCTTTATATCTATAAATCGTCTAATGAAACCTTTTCTTATTGTCGAATTATTATTGAATGCCCAATTTCTGAATTGTGACGACATCTGATGATCGGAAACATTAGATTCAATTTCGAATGATACCGTTGGTTTTGTTTTTGTTTTAAAAAACATCTTTACTAAACGATGTAACCGAATATATCTTAAAACAAAACGAAAACAACAGGATGCCAAAACGTTGCAAGTGATGTTTCAGGCACAGGTCGTTCGACGGCATCAGCGACGAGATCCTACGGCGATCCTCTTCCCGCGTCGGCCGAACCACTTCGTCCGAGTCCCTCCTCACGCCCAGCGAGACCCACTCCGCCGCAACCGGCGACCCTCACCCCGCCTCCGACGGGGGTGGCCGCCCGCCTCCGCAATCTCTCCCGCCGAAGCAACCGTACCACCGGACGTCCCGCTTCCGCGAGGAAACCCCCTCCGAACCTCTTTCCCCCGCCGCAACTTCTCGGCGGACTTTCCGCAGCCGCTCCCCTGCTCCGCCTCCGGCTGAGGCCGAAGAGGACGCTGCTCAGCGGCAGCCTCTGCTGTCGCCGCCGCGGAATTTGGTGGAGTCGGCTTTTCGGAGGTCGGTGTCCTCGATCACTTGCTCGCTGGAGACGCTCACTGGGCTGGAGAAAGAAAAGGGGTCCGACCGTGGGAAAGCCATCTCCTCCTCGTTGAAGGCCTGCAACCGGCTGCCGGAGTCGTCGCCGCCTGAAAACATGAGGCAGATCAATGCGTTCCTTAGGAGGCAGAGGAAGATGATCGGGAGGATCTCCCGCGGCGAAGCGTCGGCCAAGGCGAAGATCATACTCTCTGGATCGTCTAACAGTTCCGAGTTCTTGATCGGATTGTAGCTTCCCTCCATTTCTTCAAAATGCCTAATTTCTCTGACTATCGTCTGTTTTCTTTGATAGGCACGACGAGTTCGATGGTGGCAGCCATATGTTATGCGTGGTTATTATGGAATAGGGAGGAGAAGGAGGTGGTGGTCGTGCCGGTGGAGAACATGGAGAGGAGGAGGATGACCAATCACAAGCAAGCTGCTTGGCTCTTTTACCATGTTGGAATTGATGCTTCGGCATTGCTCTTTGCCGATGAGGTATGAACTCCTGTGCACTGAGTGGTTTGCTTAGCATTCCATCAATATCTTGTTTTACTTGCTGCAAGCTGGTTATTCTGTACTTAATATACATGCTAGACTAACAAGAAGTTAAATCTGCATCCCCTTTTTCATCGACTTCAAAGAGCTTTTGGTCTATGCACATAATGCTTAAAAAAAAAAAAAGAAGATAACCTTGTTAAAATGATGACCGTGATATTCACATTTCATGTTGGATTAGAACAACAATGATGACAAGTCGTGGTGTTTCAACTATTTGGGGTTGGCACATTTAATGTTGGATTGCTTATTTGAAATGTAAAACATCATATTGGCAGACTACATTATTAGATGGTGAGTCTTCTGTTTCAGTGTTCATGATGTTTTGAATTTTTGGAATGCTTTGAACCTGTATTATGAAGAACATAAAGGAGTAATATTAGACAAATTCTGCTTGGTGTTTTTATGATACTGACAGTTCTGCATGCACATGGACTATGTTACTCATTAATCAAATCAATTATCAGCTGTTTGATACCCAGTTGTCCTGTTGAAATAATGGGGTATTACACATTCTTTCACAACCTTTATATGTTCCATTAGCAACAATCACTGTGCTTATCCATATGGAGACAGGCCTCAAGTCAGTTTTATCACCTCAAAATAAATCATGGGGACTTCAATTGAAGATAATTTCCTCCAAAAGCTACAATATTTATAATATGTAGAAACCAAGAGTCATGTAATTTGGATATGTTTTGTGCATTATTCTCATTAGCACAAAACAAATGGTGTAAAGAACATTCATTCACGCAAAAATAATTTCAGTTTTTAGCCACTTTAAAGGAACAGATCATAGGCTAAATATTGTTCGATAAATCCATGAAAAAACTCACCTTGTCTTTGACACTTGTGGCTTGTGTATTAAACTATACTATTAAAGCTACTTATATGGGCTTCTATAATATTCATATGTTCCAGCTTTTGAAAAAGATGAATTTTTTACTTCTAGGCCTTTCAAACTTCAAGATAATGTTTTAACAGAATTGATTTTCAGTTTGGACTCTCCATAATTGATATTGAGGTGATAGGATTGAGGCGTCCGGATAGTATTCTAGCTCATCTCTCTCTCTCTCTCTCTCTCTCTCTCTCTCTCTCTCTCTCTCTCTGTGTTCATTTATATAATGGAACTGTAAAGGTTTTTTACTCTCAATATCTCATTTTGTATAGTTCTTCCTATCAAATAGAAATATGAAATGTTGAAATGAAAGATGTATCTTAATCTTGCAGCTTGTTACAAGTCATTTATACTTTTTTCTTGTTCCATGTCTTACGTCAGGTAGATCTGGAGAATCTTTTGATGGCCAACAAACTAGCCATGCTTGTCATCGGGCAGGATGTGCTGAAAACTAACAATGAGGTGATTATTCACTGTTCAATCTTTCAAGCACAAACAGTTCTATACATGCTCCAGTTCTGTTGTATAGGTGGGTTCTCTGTGCACAATTCTCACAGACAACTATTGTGAAGAAGCCTATGATCTACTTCAGAATCCTAACTTGAAAAAGCTTTTGGTATGAAACTTGAAATCTATGATTTTACTAATCGGTTCTTCGTTAACTCTGTACTCTCTATGAAGAAATATGTTGTTCCAGCTTGCAGGTATTCTCTTAGATACACAAAATCTTGATGATACTGCTCAGTTTGTTACAAAGAGAGATGAAGAGGCAGTACGGTTGCTATCAGTCGGTTTTGCTCCCAACTACAGACAAGAATTTTTTTCTCAATGTAATTTTCTGTTCTTCATAATAACTTCAGTCTAACTAGGCAATCCTCTTCGTATGTGTTGTTTGCTATTATCTTATATTCTGTTTGCAACTAGTGATGCAAGAAAACAAGGAGAATTTATTTCTTGAAGCTCTGAAGAACAATTATGGGATGCTTTCTTGTGAGAGTAAGTTGTATAACAAAATGACATTTTAGAGTTACGAGAGAAAATTTCAAATGGAGAATATATCATTGTCACTAAGCTTTACTGAACGTGGAATATGTTGGTTGCAGCAAAAGAGAAGTCACCACCGGTGCAAGCACCAATTCCAGTGCGGCTTCCAGTGAAGGCACCAGAAACAAATTCTCGTGGGAAGAGCAAGTTCTTTTTGGCAAAGTGGTTTGGTTTTGGTTCAAAATGATTTAAACTTTCCAATTTGTGCCTATATAAGTTGGGTGAGAAAGTTGATCTCTTGATATTTAGACTGATTACATTCATTTTATAATAGATACATGGGACTGACTGTTGTTGTAGTTTGAAAACATGCTTTTGGAAGATGGCTGCACCAGTGCATCATATGATCTTGAGGAGGCAGAGCTCAACATAGCCACTTGTCGAGTCATATTTTCTGTTATACAATTATCTTTATTTCCTTTCTTTTCTTTTTTTTCAACGAGTAAAAAAATAGAGCAGACTCCATTGTCACAAGTCCACTATTGTATTGGGATAAAACTTGCCTCCTCGATATTATATGAAGGGAAATACTCTTGTGATCCTCAGGTAGAGAATATGATGTTTTCTTCTTGTATGTTAATATTTAATGCATTAAATACGATCGACTATTCTCAAAATAAGTAGGACATAACTTCATGTTATTGGGTTTATCTTAAAGACATTGGCTAGTGTAATTTGGAGTAACTTGGTTGAATTTAGTACTTTCTTCATAAATGTGTTTATCTTGTGTGCATCTGCAACGTTGAAAATTTGGCCTGATTCTTTCATTCACTGGGCGTTCCAGTTTTGTTAATTCCATAATTGAGTTTTGAATCCTTGTGCAGGTGGCACCCCTTTTACCCTCAACAACATGAGATCTTTAACTAATAGCTAAATTGATCTTTATTTAAAAGCGTAAGAACATAGATCAGTAGTATCGTATCATCATGGCTGGCTTACGAGCACAGTAGAGAAGCATACGTTGAAGGTGCCAAACCATGGTAGAGCCATTCTTTGAAAGCGTTCTCAGGCAGCTTTGACGGTCGTGAGGTGCTTGCGCTTGATGAATTCTCCGGCTTCCGAGTCGATGTCCTCCTCCTCCTCGTAGGTCGTCTTCTCGCACACTCGATATGCGCCCTTGTCGTCCTCGAACCTCTCCAGGTGCATTGCCTTACCAAAACGCCCGGCCGGGCACCTCTCCTCTTCCTCGTACCTTTCCTTGTGCTTGTAAATGGCATGGAGGTTGGGAAAGTGAGGCCCTTCGATCATGCTCGTCGTCTTCTCGATCCTGGTGACGTAGGTGACGTAGTCGTCGCCATGGAGCTTCGCCTGGTCTCGCTGTGGGCAGTTCCGATGAGTCGCCATGAACGATGTTTCCTTCACAGGCACCACCGATAGCTTCTTTGCCTGGAAATGGCTTAATGGCGAGCTCCTCTCATGGCTCTTCCTTTTATAGACGCGGATGCGAAGGAAGGATTCTGAGACTACTGGGAGTGGGGCTTTATTCTCCACCAGCTGCTTTCGGTGCCCCTCGCATTTGGTTCGATAGCTCCGTTAACGTTCAGTATGGACGCATCTTGCAGACATCACTGTTGATGATTAAATGAACTGAGCATGAGCATGAGATGATGGACAAAGTTTTGCTGCAGAAATAACTTGAGTCTATTAATTTGAGGCTCAAAGTCTCAAATAACTTGATTGATTATTGAGTAAGTGCTTGTCTCATCAGATTGGTTGATGAGATTGGAAGGCTAACATCTTTGATATCACTCGAGGAATCGAAAGATGTTGGTGAAAGAGACATGGACAGTGATGTAGGAAGAAGATCGATCCGAGGAGGGAGGGTGTTTGTTTCAGCTTGGAAGTAGATAGTGATCTGATATCTATAAAAGTATTTTAGAAATTTGATTAAGTGCATAGAATATAACATTTTGGAGTTTAGGCTGCATATTGAGGTTGATAAATCTTAACAAGAAACTAATATTATGATGGTTTCAATTTTAATCGTCAACTAATATGATGTGACGAAGTTAACTTGATGGATTTTTTTGTGAATTTTGTCGTGTTTGAAAATAGGAAGAAGTTCATTTAAGCCTATTGGATGACTTGGTCAAAACAGAATTCCTCCTCTTTGAGTCAAAGACGATCCAATCATCTCGATCTCGTTCGGATAGTCCATGCAAAACTTGTTCGGCGATATGCCCACCAACACTTTTTCTATTCTAGCGGTGGTCATATGTCCATTGTGGACCAAAACAAAATCCAAAGAGTTCAGTATTAATTTATATATTTTAAAATGAGAGCCTCCTTCCTTATACTGTATTTTTTGTTTCATAACATTATCATTTATAGAAGAATATATATTTTAATTTTTTTTTAAAAAAAAAATATATATATATATATATAATTTTCAGTTGATGTATTACTATATTTTCTTGTTATACATAAACTAAAACAACCTAGATTAAATCATATCAAGATTACGATACTATCTATACGATATAAAGTAGTAAACAAATCAATTTAATTTAAGATGGCTACATTTCTCAAAGTTTGCGGGAGGCAAAGGGCACCAACATGAACTCCAAGTTTTGAAGCTCTTCATGGGACAAACCCACCAAGTGTTTGGCATGTCGTTGTGCCATCGATGTCTTCGTTTTCTTTGCCATTCTCCTTTCGCCTGCCATAAGATTCTTCTTGATTTGAACCTCTCTAAAGTCGTGAGAGCTTTTTCGGTGCATGCCTTTTGATAGGGAGAGGGAAAATGAAAATAAAGAAGATGATTCCCATGTGATGAAGGCCAACTTACAAGATCCAAACCTTAGTGCACTCTCTGGAAGACAACAAGAGGTCAACTTTAATCTATTCACAGATGTTATTATATTGACTTCTTTTTCATGTCACGTCACTATGTATCCTCTAACGAAATATTTTATTTACGCTCATCCGAATGACTTGTAAAGAATTTAGAGATGATTTAATACATCACCGATCTGATTTGTGTAAAAACATGACAGATAATCCCTATCATTAGGTTTACAATGGTTGACATAAAAAAAATCAATCTGATTTGTGTGGTTAATGGAGAAGGTTAGATTCTTTATTATAAGAATAATCAAAATTTAAAAATAAATCTAAATAAATGATAGATGTGATGTTCATATAACTATAAAATCTTTAAGGGTATATTTAAAAAAAAATTATTTAAGAAACTCACATGAGCATCTAACTATCAAAAATTTTCATACAATATCCTTTGTTGCATGAAAAGAGTAATTTATCTCTATCTCTATCGGAGATACTTTACTCATGATCCTTGTACATAGGAAGGAAAGAGTCTAATGAGTTTTACGGAGGTGACAACGACTCTCTTTTGAGGAGAATGAGGAGATGCAACGACAACCCTCACACTTAAGGGATGGACCAATATGGTTATCGTTCGTTGCTTGTTATATAGATGCGAATGCAACGAGTTCGACGAGGGTCAAGGGTGAAGGTTGTTGGTCCAATAGGATAGAGGAGAGGGGAGGCAATGATGAATGCAGATTCAACACGAGAAAAGTGCAAAATTATCATTTTAAATAAAAGGGTGTTTAGTATGAATTTTTAAAAATTAAGACGTGATATAAGAATTTATGGAAGATAGAAATTCTTTTAAAAAATTCATGCAAATCTCAATTTACTAGGACATTTTATATGATACTTGAATTAAAAAATATTATGAAGCAATTTGAATTCTATTAAGCTCCATAAAATATAGTTGCCAATTAGCGATTTTCATATTTATTCAAAACTCAAAAACTTACAAATATGTCACCATAGTTAATTTTTGTCAGTTATTCGATAGTATTTTGAAATTGAAACTCAAGTTAACCTTAACACTTCTTTAAAGTATTTTTAAAAAAGTAATAAATAATTGATAGAAATAATAAAAAAATTATTAAGGTACTTAATATTTATTATTTTTGAGATTCATTGACAATCATGATTAGTAGTAGTTAATTTGAGTTGATTGGATGAAAATAAAGTATATAAAAATTCATATATATATATGTAATATTAAGGTTTAGAGGGGGAAACATGTTATTTCAAACTTGGAAAGCGTGACTTTTCTGTAGTGAGTGAAACCGCACACATGAGCCCCATCGAAAATTTTCTAGAGAAAGCATCTGATCTCCAGGCAGCAGGCTTTTTTCGCCCTCCTCGACTTTAAGCTGTTTGTTATATTGTCTACACCGGAGCATTTCCTTTCTCGTCTGCAACCGGGTCTTAATATACCGAAAGAGCAACTGGGTTGCGTTTCTAAGATATGGCGACCAACACATCAACGGTACCTGACCCGACGCTTTAGCCGAGTTCTCAGGCGCACGAGAGCTTGACCCCTTCTTTTTCGGTGCGCGCCCCACCGCCTCGTGTTGCGTGCTGTATAGCCGACTTCTCTCTCTCTCGCTTTCTCCCTCTCCTTCCCTCTTCTATTTCACAACTGCCAGTTCACCCCTTCTCACTACCCATGTCTTTTACTCTCTAGGGTTTTTGTTCTTACCATCGTCGGTCTCGCTGTGGCTGCCTGGGTGGGTGAGAGAGAGCGGGGGACGGTTGAGATGGCGCGCCGTATGGCGGCGGCGGCTCTGGCAGTGGCCGTGGTGCTGACGGCGTTGGCTCCGTGGCCGGTGGCGCCGACCTCGCCGGGGCCGCACATCACGGACTTGAACGTGCTGCTGCCCCCTCGCATGACGCACTCCGTCGAGTACCGCCTCCAGGGCAGCGGTGGATGCTTCGCTTGGTATTATCTCTCTCTTCGATCTAATTCTTCCCTCGATCCTGCGCAACCACCTCGATCCTCAACCTTGCAACTGATTTTTTTTCTCTTTAATTTGTTCCAATTTACGGCGGCCAGTGTGCTGCGTTTTCTGGAAGCTCGTTGAATTTAGTGTTGTTTTCTTGGGAGCCTCTGTCTGCTATGTCGCTGACTATGAAATATGTTAATGGAATCTTGTTCATTTACTTACAAGTTTAAGTCGAGATCGTCACTAAGTCGTTGTCAACTGTTATCATGTGTTGTCGTTCTTGCTTGCCTCAATTAACTATCAGCCGTCAACTATCCCGCCTAGTTTTGCAAACGTTGATAATTTCACAAGTGGTTGTCATGATTGAAGCTTGGGCAACTCAAGACTGCCTGTATGACAGATCCCCTTCGGTTGAGCTTTGTTGACGACAATGTCAATATATATTGTGAGGTCCATAATATCCTTTCTTATTGTTCCTAACCAGTTTTCTTGGTATGAGATGCAAATTTTTCATGAGTTGGAGCACCCATCTAGGATTGTGATTCTAAAAAGGGTAGATTATGCTTATAATCATGTTTGTACCCTCTTCTTCTACATTATGGAGACAGCCCAACTCAGATTGTTGAAAATCAGGAAATTATTTGGAGTTAGCAAACTTGGCTTATTTTTGCATTAGTTGATGACTGGTTTGACAGGATCAATCCAACGTGCTATAGAGTCTAGACCAATTTTGTAATTTCAAAAGCAATACGTTGTCCCTTGAAAGCTGATCGGGCCTTTTCAAGCCACCCTCTTATGGTCATTTAGATTATGGATTGAGTTTTTGGCCAGTATAGCCGGTCTCATGCTGATCCATCCCATGCAATGTCGAGTCAGTGTTAGCTATTTTATACTATGTCGAGAGTATCAGGACAACTTGTGTTTATTTTAGCTAGCTTGACAGCAGTACCTGTTGTATTGTGTTAGCAACATACTGAAACCACTTATGCTGCCACTGTATAAAATTTTGCTTTCTTTCATAAATCCTTCCCTTGGAGAGAATCCCTGGACTTCATTTTTTTTTGCTTTTGGTGGTGAACCTCCTTTCTTGGTATAAGTTGTGTATCTAATTGAGACTTGTTTTGCTTTATTATTTGTATGCATTGATAAAGATGTCAATATATTAGTAACTATAATGTCTTGATTGCTTCCTAAAGATATTAGATTCAGTTTCATTCTATTAGTAATTTTTAATATTCTATTTTTTGCACCTTTTTAATCTTTAAGTTGTTTTATTTTTTTAAAAATTGGTTTGTAATATCTTGTTACCCAGTATAGTTTGATTCTACTGATCCTATCAGGTATTGATCTCATATCTTACACTGGGTCCCTTAACCATAGCACAACCTTGCAAACCTTGAGTTCCATTTTCATTTATTTCCAATAAATTCTTTTGGAGAAAAGTTTATATTGTATTATGAGTTTGTATTATCTGTTCCTCATTTGAATTCAATTATTTACTTTTAGTATTACTCTCTGTCTTTTCTTTTGGTTGTCCATTTCTTGTGCTAACTTTAGACAATTAATTGTGCTGGAAAGTCATTTTATCAAAGCTTTCAGTTCAAAATATGTTGTTGGTGATATAGGAAATTGGCTAAGTTGTGCTTTGCAAGAGAAACTAGAATTATTAATACATGATATGACATCAGCATAGTAGTGCCTTTTTGGCACTTAAAAAGTGCATTAGATTGAAGGTTGCATATTAAATTAAGTATAAAGCTTGTAAGAGCATGGATACAATAGTTTATCTTTTGACATCAGCATATAGTTTGATTCTACTGATCCTATCAGGTATTGATCTCATATCTTACACTGGGTCCCTTAACCATAGCACAACCTTGCAAACCTTGAGTTCCATTTTCATTTATTTCCAATAAATTCTTTTGGAGAAAAGTTTATATTGTATTATGAGTTTGTATTATCTGTTCCTCATTTGAATTCAATTATTTACTTTTAGTATTACTCTCTGTCTTTTCTTTTGGTTGTCCATTTCTTGTGCTAACTTTAGACAATTAATTGTGCTGGAAAGTCATTTTATCAAAGCTTTCAGTTCAAAATATGTTGTTGGTGATATAGGAAATTGGCTAAGTTGTGCTTTGCAAGAGAAACTAGAATTATTAATACATGATATGACATCAGCATAGTAGTGCCTTTTTGGCACTTAAAAAGTGCATTAGATTGAAGGTTGCATATTAAATTAAGTATAAAGCTTGTAAGAGCATGGATACAATAGTTTATCTTTTTCTTCCCAAAGGAACTATAAGCGATTCCTTTTCTCCTTTGCAGGTCCTGGGATCATCATGATGTTTTGAGAGTTCAACCAGAGTACAATGTAAGTAGTAGATGCTCGACAAGTGCTCGATTGATATCCATTTCACGCTACAGTGGACGGAAGGAGACTGCAGTTTATGCCACTGATCTACATAGTGATATCACAATTCGTTGTAAAGTCATTATTGATACGATATCAAGAATCCAAATATTCCATCATGCAGTGAAAATCGACCTAGATGAGCTTTCCACATTGCGCATCCGTGCTTTTGATAGTGAAGGTATCATATAATTCATTTCATCTTTTCTTGTTATAATGAGCAGGTGGTTCTCCTCTAATGACATGTTTGTCTCATCACATGTTAAATTTTGTAAGCAATTGTGGAAGGAAAATTTCTGACAAATTTACTTAATAAGGCTTAAATTTAAGCAATCCAAATTTGAAAGTTACAGGAAGATGCAATTAATGTTGCCTTCAATAAGTTCATTGTCGGAAATGAAACTATTTAGCCCATCCGGCATTTTTCTTTTGTTATCACATCACTGTTTATGGCTGTTCAATGACATTTATGGATGTTAAGAGATTTTTGGTACTGTAGAATTTTCTGTTGTTGAACTCTGAAAGGAACATAATTCATGAGTTTTCTATACATCAAATTTATTGCTAACATGCAAGATGAACTTTCGCCATGGCCCTCTCTTTCCTCTCTCTGCGGTAAATCCAATAGTGCCATGGTCCTCTCTTTCCTCTCTTTGTGGGACCCACCGCTATGCGTTTGGAGTTGAAATTGGGTGTTGCCTGATTAACAAAAAACTTGGGATTTCTTAATTCATTATTGTTTTTGTTTCTTCTATCACTTTTTTGATGCCTCCTAAGTTTATCCTGGTAAATTGTTGGTGGTGCAGTTAACATTAAAAGAATGTTATTCTCCATGAATGTGGTTGATTAGAAGATGAAACAACAAAAATGCATTTATTCATAGTGGATCCATATTCCACTCAAAATTTGCAAATTTATTCTCTGCCTCTAGCTTATGATTTCTGCACATTCATCTTTATTATGCTATTTTATTTAACATTCCTATCTCTTTTTAACAGTTGAATGAGCCAAGCAACTATTGTCTTCCCAAGTTTTGGCTATTTCTGAGTGACCTCTTATTCTTGCAGAAAATGTGTTTTCGTCTTTGGTGGGCTTACAGTTCTTGTGGAAGCTTTTTCCTAAATCTTTAGAGTCAGATAGCATCAACCATCTTGTTCATATTCCTCTGAAGGAAACACCATTAAGTGACTGTGGTGATTTGGATCTGCAAATTGAGCTGGAAGATAGAGTACATATATGCTAATGTTACCTTTAGTATATTATTTCTTTTAATTAATAATTAAGGTCTTTTATTGTTTTAAATAATACTTTTTCTTCTTCAATTTGTTCCAGGGTGTTGGTTCAGACTTGTATGTGGTCAAGGGAGTTGCAATCGGCCATGAGGTTGTAAGTGCTCAGTTACTGGAGCCACAACTTGAGCATGTGATGGACCAAATCATTTTGACTGTTGCTGAAGCTATGTCACTAGATCCTCCATCGCCAGTCTTTGTCACTGTTGGTGCTCTGTTGTGCTACAGTCTGAGGGTCATTCATCTGAAGACTGCTAAAGGTTTCTACTTTATACATTAATATATGTGTGAGAACTAAATGTTAGATGTATCTTCTATTTTATCTGTGAATAATGAACTTCTACGTAATTTCATGTGCAAACCAGGCGTTGAACTTTGATCTGTGTCAGTGCACTGTATAAGCACAGTTCAAGCATTGCTGTGGCTGTGCTATTAACATTTTAGATCGTTGTTGTCTTGTGCCTATGTGTGTGTGTGCAGGAAAAAACTGTCTAAATTGAATAATTTCTTTCTTATTATGCAGCTAATTGATGGCCTTGTTAAAAAGTGTGTGTGGACCATAGAGTATACATATTAGGAACCCTACCTTCAGTTAAAAGGCATGAAGAATCCAAACTCTACATCATGTCATTCTCTTCATTTTGGTTGTCAATCACAGTGATTATTTAACTATAACTATAAATATGTTTAATACAGCTACCAGGTAGGGGATTATGTTCCAGATTGTTCATACAACAACAAAGCTGTAATGTTCCAAACTTTGAGATCAATTACTATTAGTGATGATATATCATAGTTAATTACATTCTCCAGGGGTAGGAATTTGGATATGGTTCATCTTTGGTAAGATTAATTTCAAGATCCGTGATGATTAGCACTGTGAAACTAGTGTAGGCTTAATATTTGTGATTTTTAACTCTGAGATTAAATGCCATGAGTCTAATCCTTCCACCTAATTTCTTTCCTTTTACATTTCCCATATTTTATCTGTCCCGACATAGATATGCATGCATATTTGTATTTGCAGTGGATGAAATCCTGTTTACTACTGAAGCAAGTCTTGGTCATATGGTACTGCAAATATTTCTTTAAGATAAACCATCAAGTTTCCCTTGTGATGTGCTGTTGTTATCTTGCAGTGGTTGATCTACCATCCCCACACCATAGATGGTATGTGACAAATTCTTCAGTGGCTCATGTAGACATTATGATGGGGGTTGTTCATGCCTTGAATCTTGGAATAACAGATATTATTGTTGAGGACACTAGAGTTTCCGGTCATGCACAGACATCAACCATGCATATTGTCATACCAGATAAATTGTGTCTATACATAGTACCTGTGACTAATGACTCTACTCCTCTTGAAGGCATGGCACCTATTTCTTCTTCAGATGTTTGGTATGTCTTTCCAGGCCAAGAGTACATAGTCCATATTAAAGTCTTCTCCAAAGGGCCTGATGCAAATGAAATACTTGTAACAGAGGTATGAAACTGCCTTTTATGACCAATTAGTTTCTTTTGTTATATTTGCTATATTATTTCAATCTTTATTTAGATACCTGTTTAAAATTTTTATTCATTTTTGAAGAATTTTAAAATAGAGCATGTATGTGCATCTTCTTATGCACCCATATACTGCATAGCAGTATGTGGCAACTGTACTGACTGCATACTGCTTCCATGCTTTAAAATCTTGGTCTTGCCCTTTTTATGTTTTGAGCTACAGTTTGATGTATGATAGATCCTGTGCTCAGGAAAAAGTTAATTTACCTGTCCTTTCCTTGAAGCAATAATTGACTTGTTCATTTGTGATTCTTATTCTTTCTTAAATGGCAGAACAATGGTCTTAGATTGGAAAGTAACACTTCTAAATACTGGGATTTATATTCTGTGTCAAAAGATGTTACTTCAATCTACAATCGGGAAAACTCTAGATTGCTTATTCCAATTTCTCAAGGAAAAGGTACTCTGACTGCTGCTCTAACTTACCAGAGGGAGAATTTGGAAATGGTTGAGGTAAAATTTTTTTGCTTCTGATTTGTGCCATCATGCCTTTTTCTCTATTTTGTCTCAGAAGCATTGCTGCTCCTTGTGATTATATGATTAGAGAATGATGATCTTGTTTGTTGCAAAGGTTAATAAAATCTGGCAGCTTCCTTATCTACATTACTTTTTTAGGTTCTCAGTATAGTGCAAGAAGTTAACGTCTGCAGCAAAGTGAAGCTAATTTTGGAGGAAGAGCATGATTACAATTTTGGAACCATTCACTTGCCTTGGGCTCCTGGAATTGATCAGGAATTTAAAATAAAGGCAACTGGAGGTTGATGTGACTTTTATCTAATATCTTATTTAAATTGATATACAATTTCTGCAATTTATCCTCATATTACTTTCTCTAGGATGTGGAAAATACCTCCAAGATTACAAATGGTTTTCATCTAATGAGGCTGTTGTTTCTGCATCTGGTTTTGGTTCTCTGCAAGCAAAAAGACCTGGTCACGTAATTATTAAAGTGATTTCAGTGTTTGATTCTGCAAACTTTGATGAGGTATCTACATATTGGAATTAAAAGATTCATCCCCTATGATCTGTGTAGATTTATTAATATAAAGTAAATACTTCGGTTTAAACATGACTTTTTTCTTTCTTTGTTTCATTTGGGTTTATGGTGTAATTAGACAATAAGTTTTAGTTTTTCTGAATATATGTGATAAACTGATGATTACATTGATTTCAAAGAAGTTCTTTTAAAATGTCTTGAGAATTATTTTATCCTAGCAATTTTGTTCCTTTATGGTATCTAGTTGAAAAATTAGGATAGTAATTTCACTTATTAGTTCTGTTGGACTTACTACTGACTACTTTTTTGACTCTGGTGGTTGTCACTTAACACTCATCAGAATAATCTATTGTGGATGATTTTCAGAATTTAACATTACAAGGAATTGTATCTAAGAAACTTTTGAATAAATTTTACAAAAAAAGAGTTTTTATTCTCTCCCACCAGTTGAGCTGTTGGCACTTCATGTTATGTGTAACCATATTCAACACGTGGAATGTGGCTGTTGGACTCTGCTGAGCTCCTGGCACAATGTTAGTATCCCATTTTGCCATGTAATGGGCATCCTTCCTTGCAAAAGTCATCAGATTGCATGCTGCCTTTAGCTGCACTTAAGTACTTGATTTTCTATTCATGAGAATTTCTCAAGTCATAGTGGTTTTATCTTGTTATTTGTGATCTTGTCTCATAATGTCTGTAATTTATTGAATCCTGTTGGACTGTAAGGGATCTGCTTTTAAAAATGCAACACTTGGTCCAATATTAATGACTAATCAGGGTGAAAGGGTCAACATTCAGTTGCAGCCATACTTTCATACTTGAATCACTGAATTACCCACGTTTCTAGTGTCATGAGAAAAATGCCAAATTTGTTTTATCAGATTATTCAACTTCCATAAGTAGTTTTTTCTAGTTTTGAGTTATTTGGTTATAATCCACCACAAAGAGCTTTGTGATATGATTGTTTGGTTGCTGCTTAACAATACCATGCTCAAAACAACATGTTGCAAGCTTTCATTTAATACTTATAGAACCTTCTGGCTATTTATATTAAGGTCTGTAATTTCGTACCGTATCGGAGTTTCGACGATCGCTTGGTACGGTACGAAACTGTATACCGAGCGGTATACCGTTCGGTATACCGCTCGGTATATATATATATATATAATATAACTCGATGACGTCGCCGAAGCGACGTCGCCTCTCTCTTCTTCGAGGCGGGGCGATGTCACTTCGGCGACGTCGCCTTGTTTATATATATATATATAAATTAATATATATATAAAATATTATATATATATTTATATATATATATATTATTTAAAAGGCGACGTCGCCGACATCGCATCGCCTCGGCGACGTCGCCTTTTCCTTCCCCACCCGGGGCGAGGTCGCTTCGTCTATATATATATATATATATATATATATATATATATATATATATATATATATATACGACGTCGTCGATCGTCGCCTTTTTCTAATATATATATATATATATATATTATTTTATTATTATTTTTTGTTCTGCCCGGTAGCGGGTGGTCCGCGTACCGGTATGTCGTCAGACCGGTCGGTATGTACCGCCCGTACCGGGCGGTATTATTCGATATTGCCTACCTTGATTTATATATTTTTAAACCATCATAAATAGTATAATATTGGTGCTGTGTTGTAGACTAACTTAATCCTTAATGCATTCAGATCATTATATGAGAACCAACGATTTTGATAGGCGTATAGGCGCTCACCTAGGCGCTCGTGCGAGGCGATGCAAGGTCCGAGCACCTCGCACAATGTCCAAGTGACACACTTCATTGAAGCGTCGCCAGGGCGCTCGCTTGAGCCCATGCATCAGACACTTCGGGTGAGTGCCTGAGTGTATGCCGATGAATTGAACCAAAAAGTGAACTCAGGTTCGATTGAACAGTAACTTGGTTCAATTGAACCAACTAAACCTAACACTACAACCCAATGCCCTGCCCCCTTGTCACGAACGGTCGTCGTACACCCACAACAACTTTGTTCAATGAACCGTTTGTCGCTTTTGTTTACATGTACAGATGCTTGGAAGCATGTTTTGCCTTGGTTTTGTGTTCTTTTGCTTGTAAAAATGTAAGTTCGAACAGGTTGCAGCACTACAGTGCGACCGCTCATCGCACCGAGCAAAATAGCCCAAAATGGCTTCGTTTTCGCGTGCCATGGGTTGTTTTTTGCAGTCCGTTGTTGCACGAGAAACGTCAGCCATCTCAGCACCTTGGAACCACTTGGGTGGCACCATGGGGGATGAGGCTTCGGTATAGTATCGGACGTTGAACAATCTTTCACAAGTTCGCATGCTAACTTGATGGGAACTTGTCTTCGCGCTCGACACCGGATGAGCAGCTGTTTGTGGACTTGCAGCTGTTTGTTCAACCTTCTAAAGTTTTTGTTTTCCTCCTTTCTCTCTTTTCTCTTATGCACACAAGGTGCTCGTTGAATTGCTTGTAAAGCTTCCCTTTTCGCGAGACGTCGGGACTTGTCCGTCGCTCGTTCTTCGAACTAATCAACTTTTTCAAAGAACTAATCAACTTTTTCTTTTACAGGTCCTTCGGGACCTGAGTGATGTTGCAAATTGGTTGACCCTTTGCGGACGCATATCGCAAGGGTGTATCACGACTTAGGCAATCCCAACTAAGTCTGGGAAGTTGGCGCAAGTGTGCTTTGCGACTTAGGCAACTCAAGCTAAGTTCGTGTCTTTACCGCAAGGGTGCCTCACGACTTAGGCAATTCCAGCTAACTTCGTGACACCCTGACCCAGTGAAACCCTAGACTCTACGTCATCGCTCGACCCACCTCTGGTTTGCCATCACCGAATAGGTTTTAATTTTCCTCCGCTTTTGATGGACATGCCCGAAGCTTCTTTTGGCTCTAATGCTTTCATGCGTGACTTCCTCCACCATTGAGGGATAGGTTCAAAGCTTTCTTCATCGCCGTTAGAGACATCCAAAGCTTCATCCCTGACGCCTCCATTCGAAGCTTCCTCCATCGTCGTTGCCCTCTCCTTCCCCACCTTCCACTGTAGGCCGGTGACTCCTCTTCTCAGTGCATCTTTTAAAGCTGTTTACTATTGTTAATACCTCTTTAGAATTGTTTTTAGTCCCTCTTTAAAGTTAGCACTGATTAATCCTCATTGGATCTGTTTAGCACCAGTTAATCCCCTCTTTGGAACTATCCCAGTTTGAAACTGTTGAGCACTTAATATATTTTTTATATTTTAATATTTTGGAGCGCATCACTTTGCTCAGGTGAGCGCCTAGCAGCTCAGGTGTTTTGGGACCTTGGTGCCTAGCATTTTTAAAAACACCGATGCGAACTTGAAAAAGGAGTGGCCCAATGCAGAAGCTCCTACCAACATGGAGAATGCTTTAGTTAATTTCACGTGTAAAGAGTTAAACTTCAACAGTAGTATCTAAGCTTTTGATGTTCTGTTGGTTAGTTATAGGTGCCTGTGTTTCACATGCTACTTTCCAGTGTGCATACTAACCATATCTTGTATCTTAAACATGTTGTACGGACCCACTCTTAGTTTGGGAAAATTTGGAATCTTTGTTTTACTCTAGTACTTTTTCCTTGATTTTGTAGGTGGCTGTTGAGGTTTCAGTTCCTGCTGCTATGGTTATCTTACCAATTTTTCCTGTAGAGGTGGTCATAGGAACACAACTTCATGCAGCTGTGACATTGAGGACGTCAAATGGTGCTTACTTTCTAGCATTGTTCCTTATTGCTTCTTAGTTGAGTTCTTTGTTTTTCTTTTCTAATCTTAACCTGATATATTGTATTTTTTGCTATTATAAGGTAACTACTACAGCAGATGTGATGCCTTTAGTACTTCCATCAGGTGGAAAGTATCTTCAGAAAGTGGATCTTTTAAATTTATGAATACTACAGATTTATTGTCCACTGACATTTTCCGTCATGTGGATGATTCTAAGCCACAGTATGGTTTTCCTTGTGCATGGACATCTCTGTTTGCTTTTGGCGTTGGCCGAGCTGTGCTGCATGCAAGTTTGTCCATTGAATCAGTACCTTACTTTCAGTCTTTGGATCAAATTATTACATTAAAGGCTGTTTCATCTATAGCTGCATACTACCCGCTTATTGCTTATCAGGCAGGAAATGGTGATCAGTTTGGTGGTTACTGGGTTGATTTGTCTAAAACTGATGCTACTTTCCAGGATTTAGATGGTAAAGGTCTTGATGAACTGTATCTAGTTCCTGGTTCAATGATGGATGTTCTGTTACTTGGAGGACCTGAGCGATGGGATCAAAAGGTTGAGTTTATTGAGACTGTTGGTGTTCTAGGTGAGCAGAATTTGTCAGTAGTTCAGCTGCATGAAACCTCAAGTGGTAGGAGGCTGTACAAAGTTGTTTGTCAAACATTTGGGAAGTTTGTAAGTAATATGAAATATTAAAAACTATTAGTATGCTTTACATTTCAATTTGTTTTAATAATTTTAGTGGGTAAGAGTATTCTGATCATATGTTTTTGTTTTTTGCTCAGAAATTGCTCTTTTCGCGTGGAAATCTAGTTGGAGATGACCATCCAAAGCCTGCAATAGCTAACTTGGAATTGACTGTTCTATGTGGCTTTCCTTCATCAATTGTGATGATTGTTAATGAACCTGGTAATTATTTTCGTATTCTGCCAGCATCAAACACATTTTAATGGGAGATGGTTCTGAAATGTGAACTTATACATGAATTATGTTATTGATATGGCTTATTTTCCACACTGTTTTACTTTATATTGTCAAACAGCAAGCAAACTTGATGTCATTGAGGCTGCAATCAATGCTGATCGAAATCCTGCAAGACTTCGTGTTTCTCCTATCAGTGTATCTAATGGATGCACAATTCGCATATCTGCTGTTAGTATTCATGGGACTGGAAGAGCTTTTGCAAACTCTTCATCTCTTTGCTTGAGGTGGGAACTTAGTGGCTGTGAAGAATTGGCCTTTTGGAATGACACCAATAGTGTTGTGCAGTTTGATGGGGCTAAGTGGGAGAGGTTTTTGGTTCTTAAGAATGCTTCAGGATTGGTTGGTTTCTGATTACTTTTCATTGTTTTCAATAGTTTTCTTGTAGCTTTGATTTTTCTTGAGAACTATATACTTAGTGTGTTTTATGTTGTAGACATATTTTGTTGGTTGGATCCTTTTGATAGATAATAATGCATAATATTGCTTTATCTTGATGACTGGGTTACCGTATCTGATATGATTTTTTGCAACGATTATACAGTGAATCTTATTGTTCATACATACTTTTGTAACTTTATTTTTTATATATGTATGACTCATGAAAATGTGGATATGATATTTATATTGTATGACTTATAAAAATGTGGATTTGGAATCTATAGATTGTGTTTTTTTTATATTTTCTTATCATAGTTCCTGAATAATATGAAAAATCATTTGGTGTCATTTTCTTATAAACAATAAAATCGTATTCATGCCACACCCAAGTAATTCTCTTGGAGTTTCTTACTTCCTCGTAAACAATAGAGTTGTATATTATTTTTAAAGAGGATAATGATGCTAATAGTTATAGATAGAGTGTTGTAGGAGAATGATACAACTTTATAGGGAGTGTATCCAGTGAGTTTCTTATTAGCATAGGATATGCATTAAGTTCCTACATTTTCACATTGATAATGGATGAACTTACTAGTCATTTATATGATAGACCTCCCTGGTTTATGTTATTTGCTGCTGATATCTAGGATTTTAATTTCGAATGATACGCATCGGTCCGCTAGTAGACCGATATCTGGACCGCTCGCTATCAGGCGATACCGTTGATCTAGCCCCGTATCGGATGATTCTGAGTTGTATCGGGCGGTAATGATCGATATTTCGATCATTACCGCCCGAAACAAGTTGGTAATGGTCGATTTCAATCGTCGCCGCCCGTTATCAGGTCGTATCAACTTGGTTGTGGCTTAGCTACGGTGAGGGAAGAAGAAGCGTCGAGGGAGAAAGCGCTTGAAGAAGAGGGAGAATCGGGAGAACCTTGACGCTTCCCGATCCGATGTCGTCCTCCCTCGACGATCCTGATCCAGGAGATAACGGAGAGGCGGCGACTCGACTTCATCTTTGTCGGTTCTTCGCCAAAGGCCGAAGACGTCTGTGGCCTTCGACGTCTTCGACGAACATCGCAGATGAGGCGAAGACCGCGTTCTTCTCCTCGCCTGATGTGACGAGAAGAAAAGGAGGCGACGTCGCCGAGGCACCGTACGCGTCCTTATATATATATATATATATACTGCTCGGTCAAGGTTCTCAATTTCGATGTGTACCGTTCGGTATGGGCGGTACATACCGGTCCGAGAGGATACCGGTACGCGGACCATCCTCTACCGGGCAATACCAGTGTTTTGATCGGTACCGAGGCATACCGATTGGCACAGAGGCGTACCGATTGGTACCGACCCGGATTTCGACCGTTATCGAGACATACCTATCGATACGTCCTAGCATGGTAGGTGAAGGTATTTTTAAGGTTTTAGGGTATACCATTAGTACGCCCTAGCGTACCGAAGGTATATATTGGTACGTACCGAGCAGAGCTCGATACGCCGATACAGACCGGTATTCAAAACTTTACGCTTGGTACGCCTATACCGTATTGTATCGAGCAAAGCTCGATACGTCGGTACGATACAAAATTACGAACATTGGTTGATATTGTCTTAGTTGATGAGAATTTAAGTGGAATAAATTGTAAGCTTGAGCTATAGAGACAATCCTTAGAAGCTAAAAGTTTTAGATTAAGTAAGATTAAAATTGAATATATGAGGTATAGTTTTAGTAATTCTAAGAATAGATAGGAGAATATAGTTAAGTTGGATGGATAAGAAGTTCCCTTAAGTAAAAGCCTTAGGTATTTTGGATCAATTATTCAATAAGATAGAGGGATCGATGAAGATATTATTCATAGAGTGAAAACAGGATGGTTAAAATGATGAGGGATGTCAAGAGTCTTATGTGATCATTGGATACCTTTGAGATTAAAAAAAAATCATAAGACAATTATGAGACCAATAATGACTTATGAATCTGAATGTTGGGCAGTTAAGAAACAACATATACAAAAAGTTCGTGTTGGCGAGATGAGAATATTGAGATGGATGTGTGGAGATACTTGGAAAGATAGGAAAAGAAATATTTTTATTTGTGAACAACTATATATGGTTCGCTTTATCGGCAGTCCGTATTGGTGTACCGATCGACCATTGGTACGATATGTACTGACATATCAACACATGGTACGATGGGACGTATCGATAGACCGGTATGTACCACTCGTACTGAGCAATACATCATGACATTGCTTGGTACGATAAACCTTGCAACTAGGTATCGTTTTATAAAGGATAAGATGAAAGAAAATCGTTTAACATAGTATGGGCATTTGCTTAAGAGATCTCTAAATGCAATAGTCAGAAGAGGTAAAATGATTAATGTTAGTTGTATAAAAGAGATAGAGGAAGACCTAAAAAGACTTTAATAGAAACTATAAATGAAAATCTAAGTACACTAATCTTAACTAAAAATATGATTTTTTACAAATCTCAATGATAGCAAAATATCCATGTAGCCAACCCCAAATAGTTGGGACTTACGGCTTTGTTGTCGTTTTTGTTGTATCTTCTTTTTGAGAAAATCCATATTTTATCCTTTATTTCATGCTTTTTTCCTTTGATACCTAAATGAGGTTTAATAAAGCTAATAATCCATTTGTGTTTCTTTTTTTTCCATATCTATACTTCTACAATGACAACCAATATTTGCAGATTCGGTTACCAGACCTATGTTGGTCCATGGCTTGACCTATAGGAAAAGAGGAAGAAGGAAGAAGAGGAAGAAGGTAGCGGAAGAAGAAAGAAGAAGAGGAGGACGAAGAAGGAAAAAGAGGAGTAAGAGGATGAAGGAAGAAGGAAAAAAAAGAGGAGGATGATGAGAGGAAGGTTGTGGAGAAGGAAGAAAGAAAAAAGAGGAGGCAGCAGTGTACCGGAGCAGTTGGCAGGCGACAAGTGGCGAGTGGCAGATGTTTGAAATCGTTGCGGTCATGAGGAGTTGCACATCATGTTATTGTAGTTTCTAATGTAAAAAAAAGAATATTATTTATATATATAGACTGGACCGAACCACCCAGTTTGGGCTGGTCTGCTTACCGGTCAGTGGTCAGACTGGTAAATGCTGGCCAAACATGTCGAACCGGTTGAAATTTCAATCCTTTGACACAACCATGGTTTTGAGATTAGTCTGGTCTTGTTAGATTTGATTTAGTGGATCAGAGTTTTGACTTTACTGTTTTATGCCATTCTGGACTTATGTTTTGTTAATTTTGGTAGATGTGTAGCGATAATGAATTTCGACAGGTTTGACTCATCTTAGGTCTCTCAATTGGGATTCTATATGAGTTAACTTTCGTTTAGGTTGAGTGTTGGTTTGAGTCACCTCTGAGTTCGTAAAAAAGTTTGTATTGAGTCATTGAATCAAATTTAGGTTTGAGTTCTCTTTGGAGTCGAGTCTTGTCGTTGTCTAGGATTACTTATATTGCCTCTGAAGCTGTTAGTCATTTGCGTTATTTTGGGATTGTTCTGGGCCCAGATTTTCTAGAGATCTCAACAAAAAAACTTCTAGAAGATTGGGAAACCAATTTACTTCATTAAAACCAATGCAAATTTGACCGTATAAAGAGATCTCAACAAAAAATCAATCTACGTATAATTCTAATAAATCTATTGTGATATATACATTAGAGTATAAGCAATGTTTTGATTGAATGTGTTTCCTAGTTTAACCTTTTCTCCTTAATTCTTTCATCTATTTCTAGCCTCTTTTTTTTACCATGTATGTGAAAATCCCTCGTTCTTCACTCTTATATAGCTTGATAATGTTAGTCATTCCTTTTTCTACTTGAAAATTTTCCTACTTCTAGCCCCGTCTTCCTCTCATAGTGTTGTTCCTTCTTTGACATTTTATTCTCTTTATATCAGAGCTTTTGTGCATTTGTTATGCATCTTATCTTTTGAATTTTATAGCCCGATAGGGTAAATTCCTACAGGAAATAATTTTGCCAGTAAGACAAAAAGTGAGAAATTCTGTTTTATCTTATCCACCAAGCATCTGGATCCCATAAAATTGAGGGAAAGACAAAATTGCCCATATAATAAACAGAAGGCAATCTATCTACCAAAAATTGCATGCCAAACAAGGCTTGTCGGAACACAATTACTTTGTTGTGCACCAAAAATCACAGAGAAATATCCCCTTGACAGTTGTGCCTTTAAAACAGCTGACCAAGATTGGGAGAGCTGATCCCATCCCCAAAATGATTTAACAAGATGCATAGGCCATCCTTTTCATGTGCCAATTATTGGCTTTGGTCCCACGAAAAAAATCAACAGCACAGAGAAGATTAGAAATTTTAGAATAATGCTGGAACTGCTAGCCCAGTATGAGATAATTAAGCTGTTTATATTAATTGGAGGTCATCAAACACAAACTTCGATTACAATTCAGGAATACAATAGAAGTGTCAACCTACAGACCAATTACATTGGAGCCCTAATTGTTAGTGATAGTACAATCTGATATATCTTACCTATAAAAAGGAAAAGTCTTCTAAATATAGTGCGTATGAGATGATTCTTCTTGAAAACTATACAATTACGTAATGAATTTACTGCTGTTCTTTGTTTTTGCTAGATTCTGACTAGAATTTCCAAATTGCTTGTGCTTATATTATTGTGACCTGAGGGATGTATTGGCCTCTGACTGGATGGCATGCAATAACTAATATGGTTGGATGGGATTGGCAAGCATTGTGGCCATTTACTGTACTGTTAGGCATATGTCTTGGCCAGTGATTGCATTACATGGTTCTCAATATCTCATGCTATGGATCTTTCCCTTAGTTGTTGATATATTTAGTTTATGTTCCAAGGGCATATACATATTAACATGATTTCACGAATTTTTTGTGTGAAATATTCGTCAAATGGAACTTATTTTCTGAATACTTTCCAGTGTATCGTCCATGTTACAGTAATTGGATTTTCTGAAGAATTCAATAGTCATCATTATGAGGAAGCTTCTTCTCTGCTAGAAGTTGCTGCACTTACAGATGCGATGCCTTTACAGGTTGTTGAACTACATTTATATTTTTAATGGTTTTAAAAGATGCTGCTTCTAATTTTTGTCCTTTGCAAGCCTTTACAATTTTTATTGACTCAAATTTTGGATGAAATCCAGTTGGTAGCTTCATTGAGGGTTCTACCGGAGTTTGCTTTAATAGCTTTTTATCCTGAAGCAGAGGTATGCATTTGCTAAACAATAATATCATCTTTTGTAAGACCATGATGGTTTCAAACTTTCAAATACCCATTAGACAAGTATCGGAACTTATTGGTTGGTACCAGTACTGAGTTGATCCTATTAACTCAAAGTTTGTTGGTATGTTCGAGTTCATTGTAATGCATCTACTCATAGGACTTAAAGCCCTTTGGATTTATTTTGTTGCCTGTACAGTCTTCATTTCTGTTGCAATCTATTTCTGCTACCATAAGCAAGTGCAACTAAGCATGTGGTTTTGTGTCGTTCTCATTTCAAACTATCTTTCATCGAATTATCCCTGGCAAGTGTTTAACATACTGGGAAATCTGCAATTTTGATACTGTGGGATAAACTCTCTTGTTAACATGTTTACCCAGATATCTGAGCTTATATTTGGTAAAATATGTCTAGGTGAATCTATCAATTACTGGAGGAACCTGTTTCCTAGATGCTTATATAAATGATACACAAGTGGCAGGAATAGTCCAACCTCCTGAAAGCACTGAATGTTCACACTTCACCGTTGGTGCTAGAGGCTTGGGAATGGCTCTTGTGATTGTTCGTGATAGTGGGCTTTCACCTCCGGCCAGTGCTTCAGCATTGGTACCCTCTTTTGATTTACTACTTAAGCTTTATGTTAGTTAATTGTTTTTGTTTTATTTCTTCTGCTTCTTTTATTATTTGAAAAAAATATTATGCTTGACTTTTTGAATTTTCTAATTTGCGAAGCTTTTCTGGTTAATTTACTTGTCCATTTTCCCTTTCTTGTACTTTATTTTATTATTAGAGGAGACAAATTCATCTAATGTGTCTTATATTTTCTTATATTGCTTAGTATTAGTTTGACATTTAAACTTTTTATTTGATGAAATAAATGGGGTGATACCCTTTTGGATAAAGTAGTTCCTTTTTCGGTAAAGAACAGCTCAGCAAAAATCATAACAAATAAAAATTAATCCAAAGGAGGAGGAATAATAACCAATATCCTATGGGTTAAAACCTTGTCAGAGGCCATCTGTACTTTTCTAGTGCTATCGTATTGACCATTATGTTTACTTTTGAATCTCTCTTATCTGTTGTTATCACCTCTCATGCTCATTCTTGAATATTGTTTATTCCCACTTTTGGTTTTCAATAATTCATATCGTATGACTTCAACTTCAAATTGTCACATTTGGTAACAAAAATGTGTTATCAAGCACAAAACTGATGCTTTACCAACCGGATTGTGTATGCCAATAAACCATTTGTTCTTACTTTGCAAGAACAGTTATTAACTGATTCTTAAATGTCTTTTGCCACATTGCTTAATGTGTCCCCAATATGAATCATTGCGATTTCACTTGCTTTTGACAATTGACTATTGGATATCAACATACTTTTGTCTTGTACGTAGTTTCTGATGATTTTTCCTTGGGGTCAAAATGTATTTGCTTTTCTGGTTTCTTTTTATACCAAGGTTCCTAATTTTGCCTGACCGATATATACCAAGTGATACTTGCTGGTTCGAGCATAAACCGACATATGGACCAGTCCTTTCTAGGCAGTTCGCGTCCACATGAAGGGTTATCTCTCAGTAACCCATTGAATCAGGCTTACCATCCCATTTTTGCCTGTTATGGGTCCTGGACCTGGCGGTAAGCCAACCTCCTAGTCCTAAAATCCATTGGGGTCTCTTTGGTGTATTTGAAATGCCCTAAACAACCCGCTTTCAGCCCTCTTCTCATCCTCTCTCACATCTCTTTCTCAAAATTTTCTCAAATCTCATACAAATCTATCTCAGATCTCTCACAAACTCTCTGAAATCTTCAAGGAGAGGCTTCATTTCTTTAGGAAAAAGGTTCAACTTGAAGAACTGTTCCAGTTTTTCCCAGAAATTGGGTAAATTAAAACCTAATTTACTTCATTTTGTTGAATTATCAGGAAAAGGAATCAGTGAATTATCAACCATTCAACAAGATTTCTTCAACAGCTTGTTTCATTTAGTTATACTTGGGTGGGAAACCCTATTTAGGCCTCAATTTAGTTTGTGTTAGTCCTAGAAATATCTTGGGTGGTCCAAATACAATGAACTAGTTTTATGGTCTGTGTCTACTGCGCATTATGTATAAAGCAGTGCATGCATGCTTCTGGTTGGGCTTATATATTGCTTGGGGCAGGCTGTCCTTGAATTGCTGGTGTATCCAATCGGAAACGATTTGGATTGCAGTTCTTTTTCTGACTCCTTTTTTTTCTTTAATTTTAATTTTTTCTCCTGAGTGGGTTGGAACAAAAAGGTAAATAGAATGTTGGTTGGGTTACAGTGGGAGGGGTGTGAGAGGGTGGACTATGGGGGTGCATTTGGAAAAAAATCAGAGAGAAGATTAGCATCTAGAAGGAACTTGTTCTCTTCTTTCAAAGGTATATTTTACTAGTTGACGAGATGGAGTATCTTACTAGTTAGTGAACTGGAGTAGTTCATATTTGGAAATCTGCTCCCAAATGAATGTATCTTGTTCGGTTATTCATAAAAGCTTTTCCATGCTGTTTGTGTTGATTTTTAAATGAGAGTTCATGACCACAGTGATCAAATTAAGGGAGAGGACTTCAACAAGGATAGGATTATGACATAAATTTTCTCTCCAATGTATGTTCAAATTCTGCAGAAACTCGAAAAAAAGGGTCTATTACACTACTGTTCTTGGAGTCTAATAATTCATTCCAATATAAATTATACATTGGCAGCTGCATATACGGCTTGTTTGTGTACTTATTGGCTCTTTCCTGATAAATACAATTTTGTTTCTCAAGAGAAGAAAGTTGAAGTACTTTTGGTTTGATGTGGAGAAAATCAATGTCACCATTTCTTTTCATACTATACTCAGGAACTGTATACAGTTTGTGTTTTCTATTAAATAAGATGGGAATCTAACAGTCTGATTTCTAGCGATGAGAAGATGAGGAAGCATGGGGTTTTTTTTTTTTGTTTTTGGGTTGGGGGGGGCGGGGGGGTGGGGGGGTGTGAGTGTGTGTTGTGTAGTGTGGTACTGAAGTTTGGAGGAATTCTCAGGTTGGTGTTGCATATCTGAAGTTGCTTGTCTATTGCAAAATATATATTTGGCTTCAGTTCTGGGAAGGCAAAAGTAGCTATCTTACAATTGTATAAAAGCCTTTTTTGTTAAGAGGTGTCTTCTGAATTATGTTGTGTGCCTTTTTGATGTGAAACATTAGTATTTCTATGTTGATTGTTTACTATGTTATTCATGTGAAGAGGAGCTTGTTTGGTATATGTATTTTCTTCCTGTCCCCCTTGTTTGGAGGACTAGAGAGGAGAAGATGAGGAAGCATGGAGGGTTTTATGGTGCGGTTTAAGGTTTGGAGGAATCCTCAGGTTGGTGTTGTGTATCTGAAGTTGCTTGTCTCTTGCAAAAACATATATTTAGCTTCAATTTTTAAGAGGCAAAAGTAGCTAACTTACAGTTGGATAAAAGTCTCCTTGTTAAAAGGTGTGCCTCTTTAAGTTACTATGTTATTTGTGTCAGGAATGAAGTTGCTTGTCTCTTGCAAAAAGATACATTTAGCTTCAATTTTTAAGAGGCAAAAGCAGCTAACTTACAGTTGGATAAAAGTCTCCTTGTTAAGAGGTGTGCCTCTCTAAGTTACTATGTTATTTGTGTCAGGAATTCTTTTAGGAACTCAGTATGGTGTTGTTCTTCTCTAATGTACAGCCATAAATGTCATGCATAATTAAGTTGCAACTGCAAGCACACAAAATTGTTTGATGATTGTGCATGCTTGAAATTTGACACATATATGCAGCATTTCCAATGTGATTAAAAAGGATCAGATGTGAATGAACTACAGATTTTTGGTTTGATGTGAAAGGCCTTAATGTTTATTTTTTGTGTCAGAATCTGAGTTTTTACAAATAGATTAACAGTTCTGAAGCTTGCTTGTGGTTGGTTCTCTTTTGATTGGTTGCTAACAAGATTCCAATCATCAATTCTAGGAAGCTAAACTATTGGATGCTTTTCTAAACTTTCGAATGCAAGTATGCTGATGGTTCATTATGTCATTTAGGGGACACACCTGCAAGCCAGATGTCCAATTTTTGCAAGCAATGATTTTAATTTATTTGTTATATAACAGGTTAAAGTGGCTAGTGTGGACTGGATTAAGATAATATCACAAGAAGAGATAAGCCTAATGGTAATGGTTCTTTCTGTCACCATAATTGCCCTCTATCCAGAAATCATGCTTGATATGCTTTGTCTTAAAATTGTAGGAAGGAACCACAAAATCTTTTGATATTTTGGCTGGGACAGAAGATGGTAGCATCTTTGATTCTTCTCAGGTGCCCATAATTTCTTACTGAACAGTCTCTTTGATTTCATGTTTTTACCCTTAATTATGTCACCACTTTCTCATGCAATCATTTATCAAACAAACATTGGAAATTGGATATTTCTATGCAAAGGCATTTTTCTTGATGTTTATTGGAATTCATTTTTGTTCAACTTATTTACTGGTGCTTGCGTGACATTGCTAGTCTTGAAGAGACATATGTTTACTCATTGGGCTAAAACATGAAATATGTCTCTATTTAGTTAGTTGTTCAATTTTCATATTTATTTGTGAAAAAAATTAATATCTATCTTCCTTTTTATAACTTATGTTATTCTTGTTTTCAAGTATATGTATATGAAAATTAAAGTGCATCTTGAGGATGGCATACTTGAGCCTGTTGATGAGTACCATTCTTCAAGAACTGGCAATTGGCTAGTACGTGAACCTAACTTTTCCGTCAGAGCAGCAAAGCTTGGTATTGCAACTCTCTTTGTAAGTGTATATTATCTTGGCATATCTTATGTTAATCTGGATGTATCAAATATCTTTATCATATACATATTAGGTTTCCTGATGAGATATTTAATTTCAGGTCAGTGTCAGTCAACAATCAGGTTATGAAATCGTTAGTCAATTTGTTAAAGTGGAAGTATATGGACCATTACGCCTGCATCCTGAATATCTTTACCTTCTACCTGGTGTCTCTTACTTGGTAATATCTTTGTAGTCATTCATTTACTATCTAGTCCAAGGATGCAACTTCTTGCCTTTGCTATAACTATAAATAATAAGTTTGCATGTGGGAGTGTCAATATTTTGCCCATTCCATGTCATGAATGCCTTTGCTGGGTACACGCCCCAATGTTATGCTGTGGTATGGAATGTGGAGCAAACATCTGTCCTCTGCAGCTTACTGCTTTCTCTTGTGAAACTCATGGCACAGAAGCATCACAATTCAAGCATAACAGTTTTTAGTTATGTAACATCATATTTATGTGCTCTAGTATGTTGATTAGCTGCATAACAATCTCTAACTGTTTTTTAGCTGACTGTGAAAGATGGCCCGAGAATTGGAGCTTTTGTTGAGTTCACCAGCCTGCATGAGGAAATTGTTGTTGTTCAGAAACCTTCAGGAAAGCTTTTTGCTAAATCCATAGGAAATGCTGTAAGTGATAAGTAGTAATTTTTTTTTTATTATGGATCTTTTGTTGATTGTTTTTTTTGTTCAACTCATCCATGTCACTTTGTTAATTAAAAACCGACTTTATTACTTTATGTGGTAGATTAGAATATTGTGTTTCTATGCTAAATAAATCAATTATAATGAATTACACTCCCACTGTTAGACTGTCCGTGCAGCTGTTTATGGGAATGGGGATTCCTTGATATGTGAAGCTTATGCAAAAATTGAAGTTGGAATTCCACCAGCAATGGGTTTGAATCTGCAAAGCGACCAACTTTGTGTTGGTTGCAAGATGCCAGTCTTTCCATCTTTCCCTGAGGCATGTGAACCTGAACAAGCATGCTACTTTTTTTTTTAATGTGATCAGCTGTTACTAATTCATCAATGCTTAAACAGGGAGACTTATTTTCTTTTTATGAGGTCTGTCAAGAGTACAAATGGACAATAGGGAACGAGAAGGTGATTTTTTCACTGAATTGCTTGGTGTTTGTTTATGCTTTATGGTGGTATACTGATGCCCTTATCCTGTATGCTAGGTGCTTAGCTTTCGAATAGACAGTTGTGAGCAAGATGGTTATCCATGCCATTCAGTTGACAGTGATGGTGCATTTATTAATGTTTTGACTGGAAGGTACTCACTTTGACTTGGATGCCAATGCGATTAGTTCAAGAAGTTTATATTTTTGGAATACACTTATCATGAACTCCAAATAAAGGGAATAGTTGGTTTATTCCCTTCAAATCTGCGGTGCTACCAAGTGCATGAGGCTCCTGCTATTGCGGGGTCCTGATAAAATCACTTTGTGAAGCCTGTAGGTGGGGGGCTGTTTCCATGACTTGAACCCTTTTTTCTCCAATGGTACACTCTTTTGGCTAGTTTCTTATATGGTAATCAACCTTTCAGCCCATTTTATACTTTAACTACATAATCATTATATTGATATATAAAAGTTGACTTTTGCTGGTAAAAGCAGATTGTCTAATTCAACCACAGATTGGGTCTTATACTTGACAAAGTTGCAAGGTTGCATTCAATATATTAAATTATTGCATGAATCTAATTTTGTAAAAATATACTATAATAAACCTCAAGTATATTGTTCCGTATCTCCAAGTTTCCTTTCCCATTCTGGTACCTGCTTATGCTATACTGAAACCAGAAGGTCCAGAACAACCGAAAATGAATAAAAAGTTGTTGTATAATAATTTCCATATTTAGTTCTATTCTATGAAAAGTAACTTAAGGAGGGATTGGTTCTTTAATTCTTTCTATAATTAAAGCATAGGACATTTTGAAAAAGTCCTTGCTAAGTGATTATCATTTATACAGCAATACTGTGAGTCTATGATACTTATCTGATTGTGGATTTGCTGAAACCTGGAGCTTGGAAGAAGAGATGTACAAAACTATGAATGGTGAGATGAACTAATTTTTAGTAAAGCAGTTTCTTTTTGCTATTAGGAATTCATCATGAATTTGTAACTCCCTTTAGAACCATATTTATGTGTCACAAAGAACTTGAGAACTTCTTATCCTAACTGAAAAATGGTTCTCAACTTCCTATTGTAATATCAGAATTTCAATCAGAATTTTTTGTTTTTGTAGCATGGTTTCACAAATAGCACAAATATTGGGATATAATAACAAAGTGGTTTTTATATATTTCTGATTCTTAGACTCGACGTTTTGTCCATTACTTCTGTATTTACCTGACATTACATAATTATTGGCTTCGGTTCTACCCCTTTGATGCAGCCAATACAATAGGAACTAGGCAAGACTCAGTAGATACAAGTTGTAACTGATCTATATATGGATGATTTGTCAATACTTGGTTAAAGAATAGGTTCAGAAGCAAGGGTTCTTGTATCGCGTACGAACCCGTATCAGTCCCTGGTTGAACTGATACATATCCGTTGGTACCTATGTATCGATACATGATATGGTACACTAGTACTGGTGTTTCGAAAATGAAGAAGAAGAAGGTACAGTGGAGGAAGAGGAGGAAAGAGGAAAAAAGAAGAGTAAGGAAGAAGAGGTGGCAGAGGAAGGGGAAGCAAGAAGAGAAGGTCATGGTGGAAGAAGGAAGAAGAGGAAGCTGTGACGGAAGAGAAGAGAGGCGGAAGCCTCTTGGGGAGGTAAGCGGTGGTGAATGCAAGGATTGAAATATCGTACCGTATCGAGGTTTCGAGTTTGGCTTGGTACGGTATGGTGCCATGTACCGAGCGGTACGCCTAATTTAGGTATAAAATCCTCCGAAAATACCTGAAAGTAAAAAAAAAAAGTTAGGATAGGGTTTCTAAGTTAGAAATAAATATAGTAATAGTATAAGTTTAGCAAAATCAATGTAAATTAGGTAAGAATAGTATCACATATTTTTTTCAGTCTTTGAGGAATAGTCTTGTGCAAGGTTCGTATTTCAGTCCGTTACGGATTGTCCTTATGTAAATATTGAAATATCTACAGAAAAATCATTTGAATTGTTAGATTATTTTGTTACAATATAAACTCTAAAATTCAAATAAATTAAATAATCACATATGTAGATATACTTGATTGCTGATTTTACCACTAAAACGAACGATTGGCCTCCACGGGTGGTGGATCGAGGTCCTCGATCCTATTCATTTGCATATCAATATGATATATTTGTTGGACCCAATCAGGAAATTGATCCTACGACATAGTGTATTGATACACCGTATTCCATTGATGCATCAATGTGGTGATGATTGTAGGCTGATCGTCATGAATCAGAATTGTCTGAGGCAGCTCCTGAGGAATATATTGGTGAATGTCAGAGCTTCTACTTTCGCTACTGATCTGCTGCTTTGTACTATACTGTTGCTCAGAGAAGGATGACCAACTATCATTGTACTGTTGTTGCCCATATAATTCTCCATAATATGACGGTTGTGAATACGATGAGCTTCTTTCTGTGTCTACATCATGTAGGCTCTGTCGCATCTGCTCAAATTCATCCACTACCTTTCCCTTCCCCTTCCGCGCATAAACTTGTCCAGTACCTTGTTGAGTTCCATGATTTGAATCTTGGATGGCATGTGTAAAATATTGCTCCTCGGTTTATGTATCACCCTCAAGTTATGTAGACGAGACCAACGATTGCCCGACATTATCGCCATCATCCGTTGAGGCACTACTGTCTGTGTTGCTGTCATGTATCTGGACCGAGCGAGTTGCTGAATGTGATTGTGAAGGTGTCTCGTCGCCCGACTCGATTCTTTCCAACAATGTGACTGATGGTACTACCTCCCCCTTTGCCTTTCCACGTTGGGCGGACGATTGTGATCGTTGGGTGTCTGTAGTTCCTCGAGCGGTTTGACTCGATGTTGTTCGACTCCTGCCACGTTGTGATCGAGGGGGATTTTTCACCTGTTGGGGTTGTGCTTCTTCTTCTTCTATTGCCTCGGTAATAAAATGTGAAGGACGCCGAGGATCTCTTGCCTTTTCAAGTAGAGGATCCTCTTGGTTCTCTGCTTCTTCAACCCAATCTAACATCGGCTCTGAATTTTCGTTGTAGAATTGGAGGTCGATAGGATCAATATTTGGTTCCTCTGGCTCCTTATCCAGCTCAGTACATTGCAATCTTAGTCGCATGTTATAATGGACATATACCAGTTTCTCTAACCGTCTGTAGGAGAGTTTGTTGTGGACCTTCGTGTGAATCAATGCAAACGTTGACTAATTACGTTTGCATACACTAGATGTTGTCGTTTGTGAAACTACACAATTTACAAAATTGGTAGCAAACCGAGTAATTCCAGGTCGGAGTATCTCACAATTTACATACTTTTGCATTAAAGTATGGACCCAATGATGATTATATATAAATTTTATAATTGATTGTGCTTAAGCTACACAATTCTCGATCGCGTCCAGCTCACTAATATCTTTCATCATTAGATCTATGCAATGAGCTGCACATGGAGTCCAAAATAAAGTTATTCTTTTTTCCATCAATTGCAAACCGACCTTCTTGATATTCACTCCATTGTCGGTTATTATTTGGACAACATACTGTTGTTCGATCTCCTCTACTATAGTGTCCATCAAGCTCTCAATGTAGTTTGCATCTTGGATCTTTTCAAAAGCTTAACTGACTTGTGAAACACTACTCTTCTGTTGCAATAAACAAGAAAGTTGATGATACTCATTCTTGTTGGTCCTGTCCAACTGTCACACATCAGTGTCATCCCATATTCGTCCCATTGCCTCTTGAAGGATTTGATCCAATCCTTCAATTCTGTCACCTTCTCATCTAAGTACACGTCGTAAATCTCCCTCGGTGTTGGAGGTTGGATCCCTGTTCCAGACTTTTGAATGGAAGAGACTATGCTATTATAATATGGACCTTGGGCTGTGTTGGCAGGAATCTTATGGAAGTTGAACCATTTTAAAATTGCCTTCCCAAGATCCTGCTTCTTTTCTTTTGTGTATACATCGTCAATCCGTGTCTGTTTTGCTGTTTGTGGGGGATAGGCTTGCGGATCAATATCAATAATATCTGGTGCGGACCTCCTACCAAGACCTCTCATAAAACTACGGAGTCCACTATACCTCATGCTACTAGTTCGGCCTAACTGAGGAGCAGTTGGCTGTCTCATGTTGGCCGACTTGTGGATTCCACTACCACTACCATGCTCCAATTGTGAGTCAGGTCATCGATGCCTCATTGCTTCATCGATCGTATATTGATACTCCAATGATACACAAATCCCAATTGTGAGATCCGGGTCGACTTGATCGTCGCAACCCTCATACTGATCATAAATTGGTTTCTGCGTAGCTCTATAACATTCTTCCTCAACTCTTGTCTTCTTTTTTAATGTATCTTTCTTTGCTTGTTGTAGCTTGCTTTGATATAATTTACGGATCTCTGTCGGAACCTTCTTACATTTTGCAACATCAAGATATCCGCTGGCCAAATGCATCTTCACCTGAGTTATTCCTCCACCCTTGCCAATGTAGTTACAATAAATACATTGCCAATGATGACGGTTATCATCTATCTTTCGGGCATGAACCGATACATCATTATGTGGCTGTTCCTTTGGTGCCATGATCATACCAAATTTAAATCAAATAAGCTATAAAGTATAAACATATTGAATTGACCAAATATTGAAAAAAATCACTAATTACAACATTAAATAATTTTATTAAAATATAACTAATTCTATTTTATCATCATAGATATGTTACATACATAAAAGAAGCATTAAATACATAATTTTGATCTAATATGGGATAAATTATGATAAAATCATCATTAGATATACCAATCATTTGATTAACATAGTTAATTACCCACTAATTATTTCTCTTTCAACACTATAAACATGTCAAACACCCTAATAGGTATTAAAGACATTAAATTGATCCGAAATTGATCAAATTTTGATTAAATCATCATTAAAATGACTATTTACAGCATTAAATAACTTTAATAAAACCTAATTAAACCTATTTTACCATTATAAATATGTCAAACACATAAATGAAGCATTAAATACGTAATTTTGATCCAATATAGTTCAAATTACGATGAAATCATCATTAAATATACTAATTACATGATTAACATAGTTAATTACTCACTAATTATTTTTCTTTCAATACTATAAACATGGAAAACACCTTAAGTATTAAATACATTGAATTGAGATAAAATCGATCAAATTTCAATTAAATCATCATTAAAATGACTAATCACAGCATTCAATAACTTTAATAAAACCTAGTTAAACTTATTTTACTATCATAAATATCTTTCATTATTTAATATGCATGAAATATAAATATTTGATCTATTAAGCATCTAATTTTGATTTAATCAATATTAAACACACTAATCATAATATTAAAGATCTTAATTACTCTCTAATTAAAGAAAGAGAATATATACCTCTTGATTAGAAAGTTTTTCCTTTTAATCTTCCCAAATTAGCCTCGATTCAATTCACAAATCGTTGTTTTGTAAAGTTTAGAAGAGCACAAATGTGAGAAAAAAAGAGTTTGAGATAGTTTAAGAGAGTATAAGAATAAAATGAAGTGAAATAGGGGAGAAGAAGGGTTTAAAAACCTATGAGAAAGGGCTCCAACGATCAATTTGACCGTTGGAACACTGTTATCGAGTGGTAACAGTCGAAATCGATCGTTACCGAGCTGTGTCGGGTGGTAACGGTCGAAATTTCGATTGTTACCTCCCGATATAACCTCGTATCGTCTGATATGGGGCGCTTTTATACGTTCCGCCCAGTAGGGGACGGTCCGCATACCGGTATGCTGTCGGACCGATACGTGTCGCTTGTACCAGGCGGTATCATTCGAAACTGTACACCTTGGGTGAATGACAATGATGACAGTGTCGAATGGTAGTAGCGCACGATGGTGGTGGTGGTGGAGGCAGAATTCCATGTTCCTTGCAAGAAGAGAGGAGAAGAGAGGAGGAAGCCTATCAGAGAGGTAGGTGGTGGTGAATGACAACGACGATATTGTCGGATGGTAGTGGCACACGATGGTGGTGGTGGTGGTGGAGGCAAATGACAATGACTTGGGAGCAATTCCATGTTCCCTGCAAGAAGAGGTTTCATTTTAGCAAGCGCTAATTGAAGATTTAAGTTTTTTTAGTTTTCTAATTGGCCTGGACTGCCTGAAATAGGGGCGGTTTGCATCCTGGTTCATGCCTGGACCAATAGGTACTGCCTGTTTCATAACAGTCCGGTCAAAATGGAGAACCTTGTGGAGAAGAGGGAAAGTGAGGAAGAGTATTACCTCTACTATTGCTGCTTGCCGCACTGCAACGTTGCCATTGCTGCCCAACTATTGTTGCTCCTGACGCTGAGATGGTCACATTGCTGCTGTGTTTCAAGAATAAGAAGCATTTTTGGATGTTACACACTGGATTTAAATCCCATGAAGTTACAAATCCTCTCCATTAATATTTTTTAATAAAATCTGATGTAACTAAATGTCAGTTTTAGGATAGATCAGGAGCAGTTAATAAATCAAAAGCATTCAAATATGTTTGTATATAATTAGATAAAACAAATGTTTACTTTAAAACATTTTTATCTTCTTTAACATAAAAATAGTTTTATAAATATTTAAAATTACAATTAGAAAATATAAGATAGTTTAGATTTAAAAAGTGTGGTTAGTTTACACTGTATGTATAATTATGTTTATTTTTAAAAAATAAATTTAGATTCATTTTTGAAATACCATAATATTGTCATATCCTATTCAATTCTAATTTGAAAGCGAAAAATGTTGGTTACTGAGACCTGTCTCACTTGATGCTTGGTCCTCTAGTGAGAGCAACATTGATGTGTATATTTCATTTAATATAAAATAATGTGAGCCTAATTATTTACAGCCATGCTGTCAAAGCCAATTCCATATAAGAGGTTAGACCCACAGGCCCCTTTGGTGTTTATAAATATTGTTAGATGAAGATTGCCTTCCATATCAGCTAATGAACTTGGTTTATATTTACAAAAACAATATTGTTATCCTCTGCCTGACAGATTAAGGAGTCTAGGACCACTTGTAATGGTTCATAGGACATATACATATCACAATATTTTAAACATTATACAAATTTTAGCTAAAAATAAGAATGATTTAGTTTGTTATTAAATTATAACATTAATTTTTTGGTCTATATTGATGTTGAAAAGAGTACTAATTTTGAGCACTGGATATTATAAACTTGAGGGTCTACAAGAGATCGATGCTGAAAACCTTGAAACTCAATATATTTTTTGTTTGTTTTTAATTGTGTTTTTTTTAGCTGTTTGGCCTTTATAGATGCACAAATTTAAGCTAAATCATAATCCTGTCATCTAGGTAAGATCTATGTCGACTAACTTCCTATAATATAACAATATACAATATACATTATCATTATTATTCTTTATTTAGATTGATATTACAAGGATTCCAACCAACTTATAGTTACTCATCTGCACTCCCAACTTATTGATTTTGTAGCTGTTAGTGTAAATGTTTAATATAGATTTGGTGAACAACTTTTGTTACAGTTCATGTTCCTGAATTGTTTTTGTTTTTGTTTTCATGATGTATGATACTGCAGAAATTTATTGAACGCATGCTGAAAAATGCATGCAGAATGTATTCCTGTAAGTACCATGCAAATATCTTTAGTGCATGCATTTATATAGTTCTGTGTCTGTGAACCAGATCTGCTGGCAGATCAGAAGTATCCATTTTTATGTCGTGTGATGTTGTGTTATCTGGTTCTCCTCAACAATTATCTTACACTGCATCAAAGTCGTTGGAAGTGGTACCTAGTCCTCCTCTAGCCCTCGGAATACCCATTACTTGGATCTTGCCGCCCTTTTACATGACATCGGAGATTTTGCCTAGACTATCAGATTCATATGGACAATTAGACTCCCGGAAAAGTATTACATATTCTATCCTTAGGGTATGTGGAAGGAATGATGTTCTGAAACAGGAAGGTATGACTATTGACGGAGGTAAAATTAGAACAAAGCAAAGCAAAGAAAACATTTGTATCCAGGCAAATGACCATGCAACTGGAAGAGCAGAAATTGCATGTTGTATAAAGGTTGCTGAGGTTAGTTGTGTTCCAAACTATGCCTGAATTAAGAGTCTCAGTCTTTGAGCAGCATCTGTAATAATGAAATTTCTGTTCTGTTTTGTATATTTATATTACTGTTTCTGGTCTGCATCCTCTAAATTTTTTTTCTGTGGTCTCACCCTTTCTGGAGCAAATGTTGAATCATCGACTGCTGGATCAATGTTCTAAGCTAGCTTCTCTTTTATCAGCATGAGTATCTTAGAATATATAGCTGATAGTTAATATGTGAGTTCCAAATTATCAAAAACCTGGCACATGGTGATTGTATGAAAAGTGGAAATACTAGAGTAGCTACCAATGTTACTAACAGAAACTATTACTCTTTATCTTTACTGCTATTGGAAATCATTTGAAGTACCATGCGTGCTGTTTGATCAATTGTGAATTCATCTAACCATTTGTTAAGCTGCTAGCAAGCACTTGCCTGTTTCTCATTGTACATGCAGTGTAACACATTATTGATAAAGCCTCTGATGTGCCTAAATGAATTGTGCTGGTAATTCTATTATTTTCTTCCCTAAATTCCTTAGCAGATATATTCTTACATAATCTTCATTCTTGTTTCATTTCCCTCTCCTCTAAGTGTCTTAGATGTAGGAAATCTTACAAGGAGATAATTTTTTTTTACTAGAAAAAAAATCCTACTCCAAACTAGTTTCATCTAAGGGCACTTTTGAAGAATATAATTGATTAATTCTTAGGGATTACTGTAGAAACCACAATTAGAATTGTTCCTTCATTTTTCTAGTAAAATAAAACATCTTCCATGAGTTAATTCTTATATTTTATCTAGGTTTGACAAAATGGTACCAGTAATAAAAACTAGTTCATACTGATCATGTGTTGTAGTATGCTTCAGTGCCAAGGAATCAATTAAATACTGCCAAGACTAGCATGTACTGACCAGCATTTGCCAGTTCAATCATGGACTAGTATTCTACCTGTTGGAATGGTGTACTTGGTATCAGTTGGTATTAGATTTTCATTTATTTCCTTGTCTTGGTGATATAATCTGGCAAGGTTCGCAATTTTGCACCATACCAGAGTATCGTGCTTAGCTCGATACAATACGGTACGAGTATACTGAGCAGTACGCTCTGGCTTACCGTTCAGTATATATATAATAAAAAAGAAAAAAATAAAAACAAGGACGACGTCATTGAGGCGACGTTGTCTCGTTTCTTCTCCCCGCGTGGGGAGAAGAAACCTTGTTTTCTTCTCCCCACGAAGCCTCGGCGATGTCGTCGAGGCGTCTCCCCGTGCTATCATGAACGGTCGTCGCGCACCCCTAACAACTTCGTACAACGAACTGTTCGTCGCTTTTGCATGCTTGTACCTAGACATGGCAACATGTTTTGCCTTAGTTTTGTGTGGTTTTGCTTGTAAAAATGCATGTTAGAACAGGTTGCAGCGCTGCAGTGCGACCGCTCGTCGCGCCGGGCCGAACTGCCCAAAACAGCTCTGTTTTCACGTGCCACAGCTTGTTTTCTACAAGTTGTAGCTGCACGCGAAACGATGGCTCAGCACCCTGGAACCCCCCGGGTAGCACAGGGCTGGATAGGGCTTCGGTATATTGTCGTGCGTTGAAAAACTCGTCACAAGTTCGCACGTTAACTTGACGGGAACTTGCCTTCATGCCCGACACCCGGTGAGCAGTTGTTTGTGGACTTGCAATTGTTCGTTCTACCTTCTAAAGTCCTTGATTCCCTCCTTGTCTTTTCTCCTGTGCTCACAAGGTGCTTGTTGAATTGCTTGTAAAGCTTCCCTCTTTACGAGACGTCGGGACTTGTCCGTCGCTCGTTTTCAATCTAATCAACTCTCTATTTTACAGGTCCTTCGAGACCTGTACGAGGTTGCAACTAGGCTGACCCTTTGCGGACGCATATGTCGTAAGGGCGCCTCCTGACTTAGGCACTCCTAGCTACGCCCGAGAAGTTGGCGTAAGGGTGCTTCGCGACTTAGGCAACTCAAGCTAAGCTCGCGTCTTGGCTGCAAGGGTGCCTCATGACTTAGACAATTCCAGCTAAGTAAGTGACATTGTGGTATCAGTGCGGGCAAGCAATTCGAGCAAGCAGCGAAGGAACTTCGCAATTTCGCCATGGCAAAGGATCGTGGCGAATCAAGAAAGGCAGGGCAAATCGGGCGTTTGCCCCAAGCAGCCGCAGGTGGGCTGCAAGTGCAAACTCGCTTTCATGTCATTGGAGTCGCTTTGGAGGATCATGGCAGTGAGCATGATGAGCAAGAAATTGGTTACTCTCCGCGAGTGGAGGAGGCGCAATTTGAAGCGCCAATAGGGAAGAAGAGCCATAAGGAGATACTCACAGCGGCGGAAACCCGCTTGGACGTTCTTGAAGCGAGCTTGGTGGAACTTTACCAAGGCCAACGAAGGCTTCTTGGGGTAGAGAGCTCGCAAGAAGAAGCCGAATCCCAAAACGACAAGGTCGAGGCCTTAGTCGATCGACTGTTGGACGACATTAACGACTCCGTGCAACATCTGTAGGAAGTCGTGGTAGAACTTACTTCCAGGGTGACCATGCTCACAAGGGCACTGAATGCGGGAGGAAGCAACACCTGCGTTTTGCCGCCACAAAACTTGAGGGCACCCGAGCCGCATTGTTATGGAGGTGCCAGAATACTAAAGAGCTCGAGAATTTCTCGTTCGACATGAAACAATACTTTCGAGCTACGAGGCCTGATTTTGAAGAAACCAAAGTTTCTATTGCAACCATGTATCTGAACGGAGATGCAAAACTTTGGTGGCGAACCCGTTGGGAGGAGATCCAACAAGGTCGGTGTCGAGTGGACACATGGGAGGACTTGAAGCGGGAGTTGAGAACTCAGTTCCTATCGGAGAACACAGAGTTCGTCGCAAGAAGGAAGTTGAGGCAACTTCGCCAAAGTACTTCCATTCGAGACTATGTGAAGCAATTTTCTGCACTAATGCTGGACATAAAGGACATGTCCGAAAAGGATAAGTTGTTCAGCTTCCTCGATAGTGTGAAGCCATAGGCTCAATAAGAACTGCATCGAAGAAATGTCACCGATGTGATCGGGGCAATTGTTGTCGTAGAAAGGCTCATCGACTTTGTTTCCTTTGAGGACCCGGGAAAAAGGAAACAATCTTCAGGAAATCGTCCTCCAAAATATTCTCGAGGGAAGGAGTCCGGAGGCGAACAAAGGAAGAAGAGATCCCACAAAGGGCCAAGCTCAAAAGGCAAGGCTCCAAAACCTGGCGGATACTTCTTGTGCGGAGGGCCGCACATGGTGAGGGAGTGCTCATAAAAACATGCATTCAATGCTTTAATAGCTTTTATCCACCCCCCCAAATCAGACAAGGGCAAAGCCGTCGCCCTTAGTTCAAGCAGTTCAGAATCTAGCAGTGACGATGAGGAGTCGCATGGTCTGATGTGGAGGGCCTTCTACTGGCCGAAGATGGGGACTGATGTGGAGGAATATGTTTGAGCGTGTCTCACTTGCCAACAAGACAAGGTGGAGTAGCGGAAGTCGGTGGGACTTTTGGAGCCGTTGCCCGTACCAGAAAGGCCGTGGGAGAGCATTTACTTGGATTTCATATCAACCTTGCCGGCAGTAGGGGGACTCAGATTGATACTCGTGGTGGTCGATCGATTTTCAAAGTATCCAACTTTCATTGTTGCACCCTTACATTGTTCGGCAGAGGAGGCGGCCAAGCTGATGATGAAGAATGTGGAGAAATATTGGGGAGTCCCGCACAATATCATCAGTGATCGAGACGCTCAGTTCCTGGGACGATTTTGGACCGAGCTATTCAAATTGTTGGGGTCTAAGTTATACTTCTCCACAAGCCTCCACCCCCAGACGGATGGACAAACCGAAAGGATAAACTCGCCCCTGGAGCAATATCTTTGGCATTACGTGAGTGTCAACCAACGAGATTGGGTGAGGTTGTTGGACATAGCCCAATTCTCTTACAACTTGCAACGGAGCTCTGCGTCCAACAAAAGCCCGTTCGAGATCATTACAGGACAACAACCATCGTCTCCTCATACCTTGGCTATCGGATATACTGGGAGTAGTCCGTCAGCATATCATTTTGCAAAAGAATGACACCGAAATGCAGATATTGTGTGGGCTTACTTGGAGAAGACGACCAAAAAGATGAAGAAGTGGGCCGACTTGGGAAGGTGACCATAGGAGTTCAAAGTTGGCGATTTGGTGTTGGTGAAGCTTCAACCAGCATCACTGCAATTCTTTAGGAACAAAGTACACAAAGGATTGATGCGTAAGTATGAAGGGCCCTTTCCAATTATTAGTAGGGTGGGCAACGTCTCCTACAGGTTGCAGCTGCCGGCAACTTGAAAGCCTACCCACTCAGATCCGCAAGATGCTTACCGAAGTGTTCCAACTCGGCTACCCCCCACCAGAGCCTCCTACGAGAAGCAAGTTGAAATCATTCTGGCGGATCGTAAGATAAAGCTACCCAATGGAGTTGAGCAGACTGAATACTTGGTGAAGTGGCGAAAGCTTCCCCGAACTGAAGTCAGTTGGGAGCCTGAAGACGCCCTACAACATGAAGAAGCAATCATCAACAACTACCAACAAGCGTCGACGAGGGTGTCGACAGTTTAAGTGGGGGAGAATGTCACGAACGGTCGTCGCGCACCCGCAACAACTTCGTTCAACGAACCGTTCGTCGCTTTTGCATGCTTGTACATAGACATGGCAGCATGTTTTGCCTTAGTTTTGTGTGGTTTTGCTTGTAAAAATGCATGTTCGAACAGGTTGCAGCGCTGCAGTGCGATCGCTCGTCGCGCCGGGCCGAACTGCCCAAAACAACTCTGTTTTCGCGTGCCAGGGCTTGTTTTCTGCAAGCTGCAGCTGCGTGCGAAACGTCAGCCATCTCAGCACCCTGGAACCCCCCGGGCGGCACAGGGTTGGATGGGGCTTCGGTATATTGTTGGGCGTTGAAAAACTCTTCACAAGTTCGCACGTTAACTTGATGGGAACTTGCCTTCGCGCCCGGCACCCGGTGAGCAGTTGTTTGTGGACTTGCAATCGTTCGTTCTGCCTTCTAAAGTCCTTGTTTCCCTCCTTCCTCTTTTTTCTCCTGTGCACACAAGGTGCTTGCTGAATTGCTTATAAAGCTTCCCTCTTTGTGAGACGTCGGGACTTGTCCGTTGCTCGTTTTCAATCTAATCAACTTTCTGTTTTACAGGTCCTTCGGGACCTATACGAGGTTGCAACTAGGCTGACCCTTTGCGGACGCGTTTGTCGCAAGGGCGCCTCCTGACTTAGGCAATCCCAACTAGGTCTGAGAAGTTGGCACAAGGGTGCTTCGCGACTTAGGCAACTCGAGCTAAGTTCGCGTCTTGGCCGCAAGGGTGCCTTACGACTTAGGCAATTCCAGTTAAGTTCGTGACAGTGCGAATGAGAAGTCGTTGACGACGTTGAGGCCTTGTCGCCTTAGACGAGGAGTCATCTATGGCGTTTGGCGAGGGAGGGTGGCGACGGGTTAGGATCGTCGAGGGAGAGCGATGTCGAATTTCCAGGTTCTCCTTTTTCTTCTCCCTCTTCTTCCTTCTCCCTCGGCTAATCCTACCCCATAGCAGGCAGCAACAATTGAAATCAATCGTCACCGACCGATTACGTGTAGTAACGGGGTGGAAACAGCCCTAATTGACGGTAGCGGACGGTCTGCGTACTGGTCTGCTGGCAGACTGATACGTATACTAGGCGGTTTCATTCAAAATTAAAAACCTTACAATCTGGTAGGCTTGTATCGCACTAGCCCGATTGGACACCAAAACTGATATTGGCTGAGATTTAAATCCTTGCTTAACACAACAATAAGAAAAACCAAAAAATTGTTTGGTGTGGTTGGTGCAGTGCAGTATTTTATTAATATTCTACTGTTAATAGCATACCACATGAAAATTTTTTCTTTGTTAGAATTGGTCCTTCTTGTAGGTCTTTTAGGGATACTAAAAGAACATTTCACCTTAGTTAAGTTGCAATTTACCTGGAAATTCCGGACGACTCCCAGTGCTACAGTTTCATCATATCTTCAAATAGTTATATCAATATCTTAATCTTTATTCGAGTTTGGAAAATTGCAGTTAATGCAAACAAAGTGACTTGTCAAAGAGACCAGCCATATTCTACAAGTGTCTCCAATAGAAATTTAGATTAAAAATCCATGAAGGCATGGCATTGTCCTTCTGGAAATATGATATAAAATTTTACTGTGTTTGGTGTCTGCATCAAGCCATTGAGTCTTTCAATATCCAACATAACAATTCTTGTAGTATTAATATTAATATTTTATTATTCAACTTTGCCTCTTAACTTCATTTTTGCTTTCATCTATGTTTTTCATCTGTCCATATCATCTGTACATTGTCTTAAATCTTAAGAAAGCTAAAGCAAATCATATCTCCTTCACATATAACTTTCTGTTTTACTCCACTAATTTACATATTCATTATTGTTTTTCCTCTTTTGCCCATCCCTTCATATGCTGAAACTTAAGTATAGTTTTTGGTTATTTATCTTGATTGCCAATAACTTGGTCATTAGTACAATAATACAACATTGTGCTTTATTTCTTTTGTTGGATATTTACCTTTTTACCTTGTGAAAGGGCATTTTTCCCTTGTATAGCTTATCTGTGACATGTCTTGCTTAGTTAGTTATCATTTGCAAACATATCGATGTTCGTTAAATATATTCTTTCTAATTTTTGCTACTTGCAAGTCTTGTATTAGCTTGTAGAGTAAGCTATTTTAGGCAAATTAATGTGTTCTTTATTGCTCAGGTGTCACAAGTATGGGTAACTACAACAGAAGCTTTGTTACATGTTGCCTATCTTGCCGTCAATTCTAAACTTGAGTTAGATATTGGGTACTCAGATTATTTAGGTACTTTACCCGCAGCTTAACTGAAGTACCTAGTCTATTCTTAGAACTTGAGGCTGGATCTGTCATTTTCTACTTAATGTTCCATTTTAGGTTATCCTTTTGCTGAAGCACACGGTGTGGTTCCACTGGAAGTTGAGACTAATCATCCTGATGTCCTCTCTATTTTCATGTCATCAAAGGATAATAACAGTACACATGGCAATGAACATGTCCTTATAGAGGTATGTCAGCTCTCTTTTGCTATCACATTCAAGATATTTTATTATTTTATACTAGATGGCTTGGTCTAGGCTTGTTCTGATTGTTCATAACAGAGCATTCAACAGTGTCAATTTTTGTATCCTCCATGATTGACTTCCTGGTTGATTCTCCTCTTTTTTTTCCTTGGTGTTTGTTTCCTTATCATGTAGGCAAAGAAACCTGGTAATGCTCTTGTGCGGATATCCATCAATAGGAACCCAAGAAATGCGGACTTCATTCTGGTATTGATTTGCTTATGCTATCAAATTGATAGAAAATAACAGCAGCCAGCCTCAATTTCCAAACACTGGTTTTGGAAGTCAAACTAGTTTCTTTTTCTCTTGCTTGAACATATTTGTTGAACTCTCTGGTTTGGAAGAACCAAGTTCACTTGAAAATTTCTTTGGCTTAGTCGTTTTCATCATGAAGATTAGTCAAGCAGCTTGACTTTTATGGATTGGTGCTTTGCACAAGCTCCAATATTCCAATTTTAGTGTTAAATTTGAACTGAGAATATCAACCTCGCCAGGTATCAGTTGGTGCACAATTGTATCCTAGGAATCCGGTTCTTCATGTTGGCCAATATCTGAACTTTACTGTAGTTGGTGATGGTAAGTGCCTCGCTTTACCTGCTTTTATTTCACTTTAGATTAATCTGATTCTTATCCTTAAAATACTATGCTTGCTTTACTATTTTATTTTTTGTTTCTGTTGCTAGAAAGTTCTTCATTGTTTGTCACATTCTTATGATATGCTGTTAAACAGTAGTCTCTGATGCATCTTGAAAGGCTGCTGTGCTGGCTGGATTGACTTAATCCAAAGAATTTAGGTTACCAGGATAGTGGCAGAAGATGCATTTCTTCTAAGATTTGTCTCATGTGTAAGTTGGAGCAAATGATCATCATGGATTGTTATGAGCATAAAATAGTGTCCCTGCAAGCATAAACAGCATGTCTGATTCTAGTCACTGACATGCTTTGTTGCACAAGAGGCAATCCTTAGACGGCAAAATTTCTTCTTCAAATTATGTCTTTATTTGCAATTTTTCTTTTGTATCCTTGAACCCACATACTTTCTTATTTTTCAGTTGTACTTGCCTGACCAAGGTTTGAGGGATCGAGATTGAAATTAAAATTAGCCATGGGTTTCATGATCAAGATCTGATCAGCTTGGCAAGACCAGATTCATTAATCATCTTCATGATGAACACATTTTCTAAAAATTCATACATAGGAAAGATTTTGAAAATCCCAAAATATTAAATAAATGGATAATGAAAATTAGGAAAAAATAGAGAACTTTGAGCTAAAAATCATTACATGGTTGAGAAAATATTCAACAGTAAGAATCACTATCTAGGCAAAATTGAAAGGTGAAGACTCCTTGGAAATAAAGGTTTTTGGGCTTTATGTGAGAAACTTCATTTGTAGTTTTCAGAATAACTTAAGATAGATTGGTATCAGCAGACTGGGAGTTTTGGGCACAGTTTGTCCCTTTCAATCTGAGAAATCTTGATTGTGTGGACTTTGGATCCATTCTCAAATTGCTGGTGAAGATGGCTAGAATCTATTGGAACTCACCTAGATAAGATGGTTGTAGAATCTTTGTCAGATTCTTGTGGATAAAAGCTGATTCCTTTAAGGAACTTGTGCTGATGATTGGAGAGGGTTAGCACTATTAGGGGTAAAGAATGGGAAAGAGAGGAGAGGAGGATGATATGTTGGTATCCCTATCAGATTTGATCGTCCTTGGCCAAAATGGAAGAGAAGATTTGTCTGGGGCCCAAGAGAGAAAAAGAAAAGATTGGTATTATGGCGGGTTAAATAAGCTTTTTTTCTCTTTACCAATTTAAGGTTTACCCCATTTCTTTCCTTCCCTTTAATGATGGTACGGACCAGTGATTTCAATAGGCGCTTGGGCGCTTGCCTAGGCGCTCGGGCGAGGCGAGGCAGGGCCCGAGTGCCTCACTTCATTTCTAGGCGATGCACTTCAAAGAGGCGCCGCTTGGGCGCTTGCCCGAGTTTAGGTGCCGGGCGCTTCGGGCGAGCGCTTGGGTTAAACCAAGCGACCGAACCAGCGTGTTAGGTCTGGTTCGGTCTCCGGTGCTTTAGTTGGTTCAATCGAACCAACTAAAGCACCGATATCAGCTGCCGCTGCCCAACCCTAACCCTGCTCGCCGTTCACGCTGTCGCTGCCGTTGCTCGTTGCTATTGTCGTCGCTTGCCGCTGTCGCCGCTCTATCACGGACTTAGCTAGTTTTGCCTAAGTCGTGCGGCACCCTTGTGTGTCCGTCCGCAAAGGTCAGTCTCCCCGAAACCTCCCATGGTCCCTTAGGAACTACAAAAGAGAAAACGGGTTAGAGAAAACGCCTTACTCGGGATCCACAAGCACACATTTCCGAAAACACTTCATAGACAATGAAAATTACAAATAGACTTTACAAGCTCTGAACAGTTGCACAACAAAGGGTTGAAATTGTTCACTATAGACCGAATATCTCTCACAAGTGTCTACATGACACGACCTTTATTTACAAGCCTAAGAAGGCCACCAAACCCAACTAAAATGGGGCTGTTAAGCCTTCGATCGTTCCTCTACATACTGTGCAAAGCATGAACAAACAGAAAGACACGGACATATATAAGTATTACATCAAACATCCTGTTTAGAACTTTGTCCGTGACATTCTCCCCCACTTATTCCTTCGACATCCTCGTCGAAGCCTTTTGCCGACATTACAACTCCTCGCCTTTGCTGAGTCTTCAATCTTCTGCTCTAGCTGTAATGTGCCTCTTGGCTCCCAATTGCTCTCCGTTGCTATTGTTGAGTAGTCGAACTTTTGATTTGCTATGCTATTTCAACTCGCCAATGACTTTGACTCTAGTGTGGAGTTGGCTGAGTTATGTTGATCCTTGTTGATTCTTGCGGATCCTCCAGATGAAGGAAAAGACCATCCTTACTATACGCCAGTCTCTCAAATACCACATGTTACTTGAACTGGGTGGATGCTTGTTGGAGCATTAACGAGCATCGCCTCGTAAACTTTCGAAGTTTTGGGTCCTTCCTCCACAAAATGTCCATCAACTCTTCTTTCATTTAGTTGTCACTTCCAAGTAGATTCGCATCACTTCCGCTTTCGATTGACATTCTGTTGGGAAATGAAGCAGATAATCTACTCTCAGTAGCACTGATCACCATTGGTGAGGATTTGACAATTATTGTCTTCTATTATCTTCGAAGGGTCTTTGAACCTATGCAACACTCCTCTGCTGGATAGATAAGAGAATTGGGGTACTCGGTTTCACCTATTCTCTTACGAGTTGAGAAGGCAATGGTTACTTGACTTCGCTCGCCTCCTCGAGGGTTATATTCCATGCATCGGGCTGGTTACTGACCTTCGCCTGCTCTTTGCTCACACTTCTGAAGCACTCGAAGTGTTTGCACTCCTTGCAATGAGTTAGCTACTGTGATTCACCTTCTCAATGCCATTGAACTTCTGAAATGCAGGAAGTTTTCACCCCAATTTGGAGTAAGTCTCTAATAGTTTTGGTCGCCTCTGGGATTGTACCGTCTTCTCCATCAACCCGGCCGCTTACTCCACTGAGTAGCAAAGGTACAACACCGCGTACTGCCTGCTTCGTTCCTTGGTCGTGCACTCTTGCATGACCCGAAGTCCTTCACTTTCGGCTATCTTGATGAGAAGCTCGTTGACATCGGTCTTACGAAGTTCCTTGGCCTCAGCCCTTTAGCCTTGTCTTGGTACTTGGAGTTTGCCTCTGTATGCTCCACCTCCTCGGCCCCTTTCACGACCAAGCGCTCTCCCTCCATGAGAGCAAGGGATCAATGATTTTCACGGAAGTCCCGCCTTTGCGGTACCATGGCGTTGCCATACTCATGGCCCTACTATCCGAGTCCACCTCCATTCTAACTGATGCTTGATTTTGGGTAGCTAAGTCCCTCTGGACTCATCGTCGCTTCCTCGCCCCTTTCGACCCCCCTGCTTCAACACCTCTGTGTTCTTCAAGCAGCTCCCTTTGGTCGATGGAAAGACAGACTGCAACTCCCATGCATGGCCTCTGCCATCACGTTGTAGGGTTTGCACCGATTCTGTTCTCCTTAGCTTCCTTGGTAGTAACGTTCGCTTACTCGATCTTGTCCTCTGACTTGTCGGGCTCCCTTAAGCGAATATGGGCTTTGGAGCAGTTCAACTCTCCAGCTGCTTCGATCATACCTCTGCATAATCAAGTCCCTCCCATGGCACTCACTGGTACTTGCATTCGAACTTTTCCCTTGGTGGAACACAGCTCCCATATGCTGATGACCAAGACTTTTATCCGATGCAAAATTTGATGCACCATGTCGCCTCCTGGTGACATCTCAATTGCATTCTGATCCTTGTGGGATGAACTCGAATTGTGATCCCTCTATTTGTGGAATCTGCCAATACATCGCAGGGTCTCTTCCACCTTCGATTTTGTTCGCTCCTTTGACAATCAACCTTCATCCACCCACTCTTGGGTCACACCTAGATGAAGCACCGCTCTAGGACAGTTCGTCGCCTAGTAGCTCCCGAAGTCCACCGACTTCGCTGCAATTAGTGCACCATTGTTTGGATCCTGGGCCTCTGCCCCTACCAGCACAATCTCCGCTGCGCACCACTTCCTACCTGGCAACTTGACTGGCAACACTGTGATATATTCTTCAAGAATACTCGCTTTCGCGTCCTCTTGCCCCGTGCAAAGGCCTTCTGAACCCAACTTTGCCTCCGCAAGTTGAGTCGCCTTAGTTCCTCTATCAAATGCTTTTCCGAGCTAAGGTGCATGTGCCTAGAAGCTCCCTCCGTCTTTGGCACTATGCAAGATGAGTCCTCTCCGTCAGAACGAAGGACCCATGGAACAACATGATCCTGCTCTTGCCTCTGCAAGAGTTCATGTCCTTGACCTCTGTCCAAGGAAAGCACTGTGCCTCCGCTCCATGTTCCATCTTCTATGCTGGCTCCCTTCATGCGGCTTGGGTACTTCGCCAAGTTACACCCAAGTTGTTCCGTTCCTCGTTTTTGCATTGAGTTGATGGTGGCCCTTGCGCCCACCATTCCCCGGGTCAACCCTCCCTTGAGTCCAATCTCCATATCGACTCCAAGTGTGCCTTCATTTGTGTTGCTTTGGGTCGCTCCCCCACTTGATCTCGCAATGCATCCACCAATACAATCTCTCAAGCGAGATCATGTGACGACTCACCGTTTCTCGGTCCATTGAGCTTCGTGGAGTTATTGTTTGTTGAGGTACTCCTCAACATGTGCGGTTTGTTGCACATGATTCTCCCTCTAGAGAAACCAGCATCTATCCCTCTTGGATAACTGTCCCGTTGGAGCAACATCTCTCTTCGTTTCGGAGACCACCATCCCCTTGGACTACTCCGATTTGCTGAGCAAACTGTGCATTGTTTTGCCTCCTGCAAATGCACTTGCTAGATTGCGACTCCACGTCAATACAGCCCCCGCTGCACCACTCAAGGCCTAACGACATGTTGAACTCGCTGCACACTTCATCCTCCTACGGACGTATCCTTCACATGCCGAAGAGAAAGTTTCAATACTCTATGGTGCTGAGTTTCGATCGCCTTGGGATGGCCGCAAACATTCCATCGTTCGTATACAAGCCCATGCATGAGTACCGAATTCTTCGAGTTAGCAATTCCCCTCACCTCTGTGAGCTTTGCACAACTCTTTCGGTCGCTGAGCAACTTATTCCACCTTGTATGGTCTCATCCTTTACCAAGCGTCTCGCTTGCCTTGAGCACCATCAAGTATAGTTGTCAACGTCGAGCCGTAGCTTGAACTCAGCCATCCCAACGTTTGTACGCTCCATATTCTTCCAAGCTTGCTTGTTCTCGTGGTGCCTCTTGCGTGAAGGGTTGGCCATTCCTCTGAATGACAATCTCAGATGCTCGCAACTCCGAGCGACTCTTTTTCCCTACATCTCCATGCTCGTTTTCCCCCAAACGGTCGCGCGTGTGCTGACTGCCCTCAACGCAGCCCCGCTAGGTCCCCCATGTTTGCATGCTAAGTGTTTCTGTGAGTGCTTGTCCCGCTCTGATACCATCTTGTCACGACCTTAGCTGGAATTGCCTAAGGCGTGAGGCACCCTTGCGGCCAAAGACGCGAACTTAGCTTGCGTTGCCTAAGTCGCGAGTCACCCTTGTGGCAAAGACGCGAACTTAGCTTGCGTTGCCTAAGTCGCGCTTCGCCCTTGCGATATTGCTCCGCAAGGATCAGCTACTTTGTAACCTCTCGTAGGTCCCGAAGGACCTGTAAAAGAGAAAGAGAGTTAGATCGAAAGAACGAGCAACGGACAAGTCCCGAAGTCTCGCGAAAAGGGAAGCTTTACAAGCAATTCGACGAACACCCTGTGTGCACAAGAGAAAAGAGGGAGAGGGAGAAAAACAAGGCTTTCAAGGATGAACGAACAGCTGCAAGCCCACAAACAGCCGCTCACCTGGTCCGAGCAAAACAGCCCCAAAACAGCCCAAAACAGCTCCGTTTTCGCGTGCCGCGGGAGGTGAGCGGAGAGCTGCCTCCGCTCACCAAAATGTCAGCCATCTCAGACCCCAGGAACCCCCCGGGTGGCACAGGGCTGGATGGGGCTTCGGTTATATACCGGGCGTTGAGATCTCTTTCGCAAGTTTGCACGTGACCTTTACGGGAACTTATTTGGACAAGCCCACAAACAGGTGAGCGGCTGTTTGTGGGCTTGCAGCTGTTCGTTCATCCTTGAAAGCCTTGTTTTTCTCCCTCTCCCTCTTTTCTCTTGTGCACACAGGGTGTTCGTCGAATTGCTTGTAAAGCTTCCCTTTTCGCGAGACTTCGGGACTTGTCCGTTGCTCGTTCTTTCGATCTAACTCTCTTTCTCTTTTACAGGTCCTTCGGGACCTGCGAGAGGTTACAAAGTAGCTGATCCTTGCGGAGCAATATCGCAAGGGCGAAGCGCGACTTAGGCAACGCAAGCTAAGTTCGCGTCTTTGCCACAAGGGTGACTCGCGACTTAGGCAACGCAAGCTAAGTTCGCGTCTTTGGCCGCAAGGGTGCCTCACGCCTTAGGCAATTCCAGCTAAGGTCGTGACAATCTGTCATGGACTTAGCTGGTTTCGCCTAAGTCGTGCGGTATCCTTTCGTGTCTATTCCCAAAGGTCAGCCTCCCCGAAGCCTCCCATGGTCCCTTAGGACATATAAAAGAGAAAACGGGTTAGAGAAAACGTCTCACTCGGGATCCACAAGCAAACATTTCCGAAAACACTTCATAGACAATGCAAATTACAAACAGACTTTACAAGCTCTGAACAGTTGCACAACAAAGGGTCAAAATAGTCCACTACAGACCGAATATCTCTCACAAGTGTCTACATGATACGACCTTTATTTACAAGCCTAAGAAGGCCACCAAACCCAACTAAAATGGGGCTGTTAAGCCTTCGACCGTTCCTTTACATGTTGTGCAAAGCATGAACAAATATAAAGATACGGACATATATAACTATTACATCAAACATCCTATTTAGAACTTTGTCCGTGACAGCTCGCCGCTCCCGCTCCCTCTGCCGCTCTCGCCGCTCCCGCTCCCACTGTCGTTGCTCGCCGCTCCCGCTGTCGCTGCCGTTGCCACTGTTGCCGCTCGTCGCTCTCACTATCGCTGCTCACTTTTACCGCTGTCGCTACACCCTCGGTCTTCCCTTACACTCCTCTTTCTTCTTCTCTTTCGAAAGTATATTGTTAACAATCTACTAGTAACGGTTATGTATTTGTATTTATTAGATTAATAATATATTATTTTGATTTTAATACTGTTAATTTTTATTTATTTGAAATTATTGTTAGGTTTCAGGATAAATGGCAAGTGTACAGAGCAACTCAATAACATAATATCTTAGATTTTCTTAATTTAATAGCATATTTTTATTTAAAATTTTAAATAATTATATTTATTAATTATATTATATATTTTTATATTTTAGTGTCTCGCTTCACTCGGGCGAGCGCCGGGCGTTTTTGAACCTTGGCGCCTTTTGGTGCATAGCGCTTTTTAAATCACTAGTACGGACAAGGCTTGAATGGGTCACCATATATGGTTTTTTTTTAATTTTTTACATTTATAAATCCATAGATATATGATATACGAAAAATATTATTAACTAATAATTGGCAAATTGAAAAAAAGGTGGTTACATGTGAATCGTATGATGTTGCTTGTTAACTTATATGATTTTGTCCAAATGATATATATTATTTGGCTTAAAAATGAATAGTATGATGCAAAAATACGATGATAATATTTTTATAATTATTTTCATAGTTGCTTTAGGTGTTGTGATTATATCATCCTTGGCTGATTTAACCATGACCTGTTTCTCAATAGACCTACTGACCAAATAACTTGGATTGAACATGCTTAGAACTATAACATGAAATGCTTAATGAAAAATTATTAGTAGTAATCCACAAGCACCATATACCATCATATCCCTTCCAACCTCCAGTGTGGAACTGATTGGTTGATGCAAATCTTGATTCCAATCTTGTGAATTTTGCTTTCATTACGTTGAGGGCTTGGGTTTGATCCATACTGAGGCCATCACTCTACCAAACTTTGCTCATATTTAAGTCAGCCACGTCAAATATAATACTATTTATGGAGATCATTCACCATTCATCTATGACTCCATTCTGGAAATGGTGGTTCTTTTGGAAAATGATGTGGTTTTCAAGGAATGCTATTTCGTGTCGGATCCCGAGCTTTAATCCAAATATCTTAATTGTTGATTCATGCCAGATTTTCAGTAATCATTGATTAAGAAGATTAAACAAGTGAGTGTGAGGAGTGAAAGTGAGAGTGAGCGAGAGTGAATGAGAGATGGAGAAAGGTGGTGGCTTTAAAAGGCCATAACAGGGTCCAATAGTCAATTTGATTGTTGGAACCTAGTTTGACTGGAGAGGAGATCGATATGGTTGAAATCCAACCATTACCGACCCATATCGGTTGGTAATGGTCGAGTTGGGTCCGTATTGACCGATATATGAGGAATACTGATCAGTACACCCACTATAAATACGTACCGCTAAAACGGGCTTGTCCACATACCAGTTAGCTGGCGGTACCACACATTTCATACTGTAATGGGCGGTATTCCAAAACATTATGGTTTTATGATGACATATGAAGTCTTCTTCTTTCTGTTTTGTGTGTTTGTGTTATCTTTATTTTTCTTCGGGGGGAGTGTGTCAGGCATTTACTTGGTTTATCTACTTTAATGCCAAACATTTATTTGGATAACTGATGATAACATATGAAATCTCCATATATTCCTGTTGTAATATAGTAATATAGAAGCATATATAATAAAGCCAAATAATTGTCTTTAGGTAGCTGTTATAAAAACAGCATATGGCTAAAAAGGTAATTGCAAGAACTGGTTCTGACACCAATAGTTACTCTGCAAGGTTGTATCTATTATCTTAAACCTATTGAAAGATGGTACATGTTGACAAATAGAAAAGAAATGTCTAAATCGATATGAAAAAAAGATTGTAATCTAAATAGCTACATGAATAAACAGAAGGTGTTTGAATGTGAAAATTGTCTTTAGGTTTTGTAGTACTTTTAGTTTAGTGCATTCACTTGTCTTACACAAAAGAGTCCTTTATCTTGTGATTCTACTTGTACTCTCTTAAGCATTTCTTAGGGACTAATGCTTCATGATTGGTTCACCCCACCCCATTATTATTATTATTTTTTCTGTAATTAAAACTCTTCTATAAAACAGTTCAGTTCATACATTTACACTCCATTAGTGTTGTAGCTCAATATATTGTATCACTCATTAGTAATTGTATCTGAAGTTGGCTAACCAGTCACTCACCTTCACTCGAGATATAGTTACAAGGTTTATTTAGGTACTGACAATTCTCTATACTTCAAAAGTAACTCTTTCAGATGAGGTGTAGGCCCAACTGAGCCCACCCTCATGGTCCGGCATTTTAGTCTGCCCCATCCCATTATGTTGATCAGATTTTATGTTGACAATCTGAAGACATCAGGTTTTCATGTTCTTTTTTCCTCTTTCTAGGCAAAAGCTTCCACGTGATTTTATTCTGTGTTGCAAATATGCAATTGTAAAAGTATTTTATGCTTAATTAAACTTATCTAATGAATTAATTGTTTTTTTATATATAATGATGGTTAGAACCAATGAGTTTATTTACATAGCATATAATTATCGTATCTTAGCCTTTTGCTACAAATTCTTATTTTGATAGGAATTGATGGTCTTCAGTCTGGCAAGTGGTTAAGTGGTAATGGTAGTGTCCTATTGGTAAATAGGATCACTGGAGAAGGATATGCTCGCGGTGAAGGTGCAACTCAAGGTACTTAATTTGCCTTTTGACTGTTGATATAATTTTTGCTTGGGATGTTCACTAGATCCTGATGCTCTGTAATTATGATATTTTTCTAGTTATCTTTGTTGGTTCAAACTTAAAGTTGCAAACAACAGTAGCTGTGATGAAAGTTGGCCAGCTATCAGTTTATGCTCCAGCGAAGACCCTGACTAATATTCCATTTCCTACCAAAGGTTACATGTTCTGTGTAAAATTTAGGTTTGTATTTCTCTCTCATGCTCCCTCTCTATATTTGTGTACATAGTATATAACCAAATGTTGATGTTTATATAATTAGTTGAGCTATAATTCTATCTGGAGGATTTAGGTCTTGACAGTTCGATGAACTTAAAACTAACAGTGGGGACTCCAAAAAAGATCAACTTCATTGAGCATGATCTGTGTTATTCAAAAGTCCTAGAAAGAGAATTTATATGATTTTGATATACTGTGTATTCATCAAAGCAACACAAGATCAAGACTGTTATTAGCACTTGTATATGACAGTATGATCAAGGCCATTTCAATTAATGATCTGAACCATTGATCTCTGTTTATATAATATAGATGCTTGCGAACTTCATCTTGTTTTGATCAACTGATAAAGAAGTTCTATGGCTTCTAAACTATTTATTTTTTGCCCTTTATTGGTCTCTGCTAAATAACTTGATCCACTGTGGAGACTGATCTTTCAATTTTTTTTTTTTTGTTATTTTTTAACAATCAAAAGAGAGCCTTTTAAAGCTATTCCCTCTCTTCTCCCATCTTATCTTGATGAACACATGGCTTTAGTGCCGTAATTAGAGACACCCTTGTAGGACCTTTTTGTCTCCCTTTTTGTAGGATATAACATTCTTCCATACACTAGGATCAGCATGTTCACTGACAAAAGTCTAGACATCTGTGGATCAAGCTTCACCCTTATTCCATTTCTCATCTCTTCCCCTTGTTTCTTTCTCTTTCCTGTTGCTTCATCATGTATCCTCAGTCAATATTATTTTGTATGAATTCAATGCTATTTTATGTCATACTGTCTGCCAGAAAAGACAAGGTGAAGATTTTCATAATACCAGAATCCTGAAAAGTAAGAATAATACAAAAAAATTGAAAGGTGGTTGAATTCATCATCCAAAATTTCAATGGCATCATAGAGTGCCAACCAAATCTACCTTGAAATGAGTGGAAAGTGGAAACTACTCTTTAAGTTTTGGAACCTTCAGCATATTTGTAGTGGATTGCATTCCTGCTGAAGCAGCTTTTGCAGGACCCACTTGTGAAGTATCCACATGTTTAAGAAAATATTAGGGTAGAATAGCTTATAAAAAGGTGGTGATAAGACGACAAATTTGACATTATCAAAATCGTCACGTGACATGTCAACAACCGGAATTCTCACCTCATGATAATTGAGCCAACTCACTACCACCTAGGCTACAGTTATGCCACTTCATCCACCACCTCAGCTGCAGTTGGGCCTCTCCAACAACTGGAACTGCCACCTTGCAGCATTTGGACCATCTCACTGCCACCTAGGCAACAGTTACGCCACCATACCTGCCAGCTTGACTGGCGGTTGCACCCACTCAGCAACTGCTCCATCCACTTTAAACTCTGATAGTTACAGGTCTCGGAGTATAAATAGTCTCCCTCAGTATTTTTCTTTCTCTTCCACATCTTTTATTTGTACTTCAGACGTATTGCTGACTTGAGTGTCGGAGGGCCCGAGTCGAGCATTCTTGACATTGGTCTTATTAAGGTACCCAAAACGACATCCCGGGAGTGGCAGATCTTCATCGGCAAAACATCTGGATTTTACCTTCATTGTTTTCTCTGGTTGACTTTGATACAAGAGAAACTTTTACCTTTGTTGTTTCATGTGTTTTAGAAAAAGCTATTCTGATATGACTAGTATCTTTTTCTGGATGTTTTGCGTGGTTCTCCCACAGCCTAGTTGAATCTGATATTCTTTCCTCTATTATTTGCTAAAGTGAACCTGTTGACTACAAGCTGGAAGCTACTGGAAATAATGAAGCCCCATTTGATTGTCGGGTTGACCCACCATTTGTTGGGTATGTTTTGTTCAGATTGTTGTCGCACAGATATGTATCTGCACAGATAATGAAGCCCCATTTGATTGTTGCACAGATATGTTTCTCTTTTTTTTTAAAATTTTTTTCTCCACGCTGTAGGTATTCAAAGCCATATATCAACAATGTTACAGGCTACTCTTATTGCCTCTTCTTCCCATACTCACCGAAGCATTTGTTGAGTGTAATGTCTAAATCAAGTATTAGACAGCAAGGAAATGCAAACAGTGAAGGATTAGTCTCTGTCTCTATTATTGCATCACTGAAAGAAACCCCAAATGTTATTGGATCTGCACATGCCGCATTTGTTGGCGGATTTGTTTTGGACACTGAGAAGGTAAATATTTACTTATAAGCCACTTTTCTTTTATATTGTGGAGATTCACATAAATGATTTCTTTCGCAATTTTACTAAGTAACACTACATATGTTTGGTGTAGTTAAACTTGACACCAAAGGTTAATAAAAGCATCATAGCAATAATGGGGAATACAGGTATTCAAAGATAAGCTAGTCATGTTTCTTCTGTTGACTTCATTTCAATAAGCTTTAGTATGACTTTAGTTGTTTTTTATTGCAGATGTTGAGATAAGTTGGAATGCCAAAGATTTATTGTCCGTTAATCCTCTAAATATAGTCAGTTTTGGTATGGTGGGAATTATTGAGTATGAGGTGGGTGATGTAGCTGCAGATATATGTGTGTATATATATATATATATATATATGTATACATATATACATATATGTATACATATGCATACATATGTATATGTATACATATGCATACACATACATATGTATATGCATACATATACATATGTATGCATATGCATACATATATATATATATATACATATATATATATAACAAACTGTTATGCATACATATGTATATGTATGCATATGCATACATATATACATATATATATATACATATATATATATATAACAAACTGCAAAACCTATGAAATTTGTATTAATGATTATTCGTGGATCATTCATTGCAGGTCAAAGTCCTCAGAAGCCAAAAATTTAAAGATAAGATTGCAATTGTTCTTCCTGCCACTGGTATGCCATCCTTTTATACTGACAAAGTTCAAGTATAATTTCATTTTAGAAAAGAAAGCTGAGCTTTACCGCTACTGGCTTGCTACTTGTTGCATCAAATATTTCTACTGGCTTGCTACTTGTTGCATCAAATATTTCGTTGTAACGTATTTAAATTTCCCTGCACCAGTTGTCACTGTTACAATGTAGGAGCCTTGTAAATTGCCCCTTCTCAACGTATTATCAATGTTCTACCTTTCTCTATCAATCATGTAAACTAGTAGTGATTGATATCAGCTGCTTGTTTCAGGTCAGAGAACTGAGATTGATGTTACTTATGAGCCTGGAGAAGGAACTTCTGCATCAGGAGTGAGTAATATCACATGGACTGCAGTTTTGATCTGTGCTGCTGTGCTGATGGTCACAGTCGGAGTCTTCATGAGGTTGCTGGAAAGACCAGACAGGTCTTTACTGTCGAGGCAGGCAGGGCCGACATCGTCAGCTGTTGCAGGGCCTGTGACAACAGACTCTATATCCACTGGTAACCTTCAGTCCTCTCCTCGAACACCTCAGCCTTTTATGGAGTATGTGAGAAGGACGATTGATGAAACTCCATACTACAATCGGGAGGGGAGGAGGAGATTTGACCCGAGGTACACCTACTAGAATTCAAGATCTATATACCCAACAACACCACAATTGCTGATCATGGAAAATTTTAGCTGGATATGAATGTTAGATCACGGTGGCCACAAATTTCTTGTGCATGTAATATCCCTTGTTCCATCATGTGTGAAGGTGTTGACCCTGGTTGACTTGGAAATTAAGCAGGATACCTCCTTGTTCTTATCAATCACAGTGAGGTGGATGTGATGGATATCCTTTTGTGAGGTCGGCATTATTTGGATATTTTATTGAATAATGTATGTGAAGGTGAGGCGAAAAAATTTGCTTATTTTTTGCTGAGAGGATCTTTGTTGATTTCTCGAATTTCTCATTGCATAATTAAGGTTATTTGGTCGTCTGCAAGTGAATTCCACCTGCAAACGTTTAGTCGTGTGTAGTTAAACTATTATTACAAGCTGCAATGCTACTTGTGATCTAAAAGTATCGCATGTCACGCTTGTGGATACAAAATGGACGTGGATATTGTACCCCTCCTCGAAACTGTACTTTGTGCTTGTGTAACAAAATGGCTACCTCTCGAAGCCTATGTAACTTTGTGCTTCATGTCCGTATAGCTGCAGCTGACGAATGGCTCTCGGGAGCAGCTCCTCGAGGGAAGGGTGCCGTGCCACTGCTCTGCGGCGGACGGATTCCAGCGTCAGCAACACCCTCTCTCTTTCCAAAGCTTCATGTCTCGGCACGTGCGACGCCAGGCAGCAGAGCAAGACTAGCCCTGGCAACTGGCTCTTTTCACCCGGCCTCAGCAGCCTCATGAGGGGCCGCACGCCCTCCAACTCCACTATCGCCGCCGCGTGCGCCACGCAGAGGTAATTGTCCGGGCTCGCGAACTTCCCCAACGCCATGGCGGCCTCGGCAGAAACGTCCGAGTCCTGGTTGCCCAGCTGCGCCACCAGTGGCCGGAGCACATGGGCCTCGCGCGCCGGAAAAGTCCTTGCCAATGACCCTAGAGCCCTGATGGCGGCTGCTTGCACCGACGGGCTTCTCCCCTGCTGTGCCAGCCGGAGGAGCTGCTCCACCACCGACTTCGCGACAGAGGAGTTCTTCTTGAATGCCGACCCCCGGAGGTCGGCGTCGGACTCCGCAGCGGCCGCGATCTCCATCACCGTCCTGAGGCAGTTGAGCTGGAGCTGGTCCTCCTCCGTCTCCATGAGCTTGGCAAGGCAGAGCAGCCCGACGGTCTCGGTCACCCTGCGGCTGCTTTCGATGGAACCTTTGCAGAGCATCCACAGGGCTTCCGCGCACGCAGTTTTGAGCTCGAGCTTGGCTGCCGGGCTCTCGTCGACGTAGCCGCCGCCATGGGCGAGGGAAACGCGAGAGCTTCGAGTCGAGAGGGACGCTGTCATGGATGGGGGTGGCGCGGTGTTAACGTCGTCGCCAAGCGGGACATCGGAGGAGAGGAGCGCGACGAGGGGAAGAATGGCGTTCTCCCTCGCGAACTCCTCACAGGCGAGGGCGTCCAATGCCGCCATGCGGGAGATAAGGGACGCCAGCTGAGACTGGAGCCTCGTGGAGGTCGAATCGGAGAGGGTTTGGACGATCACGGGGATCGCGAAGGCGTCGGCGACGGTGGAGATGAGCTCACGATCGGTACAGAGGTTGGAGAGAGCCGCGGCGGCGGCGGATTGGGAGGCCTCGTCGTCGCGGTCCTCGAGGAGGGCGAGGAGCGGCGGCACCGCGCCCTCGTCGACGATGACCCACCTGTTGCGATGGCCATCGCGGGCGAGGTTCGCGAGGGATTGGGCAGCGTCCGCGCGGTCGGAGGGCCGGGATGCCATCTGGATCGCCGCGACGAAGGTCCAGACATAGGACAGGACGGGGTCGGTGGCGGCGATCGGGGGGAGGCTGAGACCGACGCCCACGGAGGCGGCGTCGCCGCCTTCGCCGTCGTCGTAGGGGTAGAGGGAGAGGAGCCAGCGGAGGTCTGCGAGGGAGGCGTCGAGGTGGGCGAGGGCGCGGCGAAAGTCAGCTGCACCGGTGGCGGCGAAGGGGATGAGGAAGCGGAGGAGGGCCGCGGGGGAGGGAAGGAGGAGACGGCGGCGTCGGCGGCAGCGGCGAGCAAAGGAGATGGCGCGATCGAGAGAGCGGTCTGCGGAGGCGGCGACGCGGCGGACGGGGGCAGAGTAGGGAGGCTGGTGGGGTAGAGAAGAGAGGCGGCGGGCCACAGCGCGGAGGACGGCGGCGATGAGGTCGGCCCGGTGAGTGAGTTGGGAGCACTCGGCCCTCCACGAGTCAGCGTCGGCGGCAACCTTCTTGAGGCGATCGGCAAGGGTGATTAGCCGGGAGAGGTCTTCTTCGACGGTGCTTTCTCGTCGACGTCGTCCTCCTCCTCCTCCTCCTCGTCCTCCTCCACCGGAGGGTCTGATTGCGCCGCCGGTGATCTTCCTCGTCTTCGTCATCTCTGTAGAAATTTCCATCCTTCTATATATATATAGGTATAGTATTTGGGTGAGAGGAGATCGGAGAACAACTTCGAGGAAACTTCGTCCTCGATCGAACTCCATTCCTTGGAGCTTTGTTTCTATTTCTTACGTTGACGTCTCCGTGTGAGGGGTTGGAATGGAAACCGAAAGTGTTGACGCGCAAAACGGAAGCACGTTGTGGTGACCGAATCACCCTGGTAAATTTGTTTAGCGTGACGTGGCTTTCTGCGAGACTGTGCAAGCGGGGCCCACTCTACTTCAAGGACGGGGACGCAGGTCAACTTGGCCATCGTCGACCTTCTTCGTCAAGCGGGGCCCACAATACAATTCGTCATAAATATTGGGAAGAATAAGTGCATCATTTCGATCGATCGGTCGTGTAATCATAGGTTTGAACGCAGAGATTACAAAATAATAATAATTTCCCAAGTCGACCCTATGAGGCTGAGTTAAGCATTATCGTTGGTGCCATTCCTAGTTTTGTTTGTAAGGTCGAGTCCCGCTTCATATGTCCGTTAGCGGGAATGGTGGTCACATATTGAACGATTGTTTACGTGTCATATCTCTCATATTATCTACCCCATCGTATTGAAACATATCAAGTGAGGTCGCGACATAATGTACCGTATAGTAGGTTATCGACTATATTATGGAATGATGTTCCATGTCTAAACTAGCTACATCATTGTTTTCTTGTATTATGTCATTGTCATTAGATATTTTGTGACCGATTCGATCACATTATTATTGAAGAATATTTCTAGACTGACTCGATCTCGTATTATCACAAGATATTTTATGATTGATCCGATCATGTCATTGTCGCAAGATGCTTCGTAACCAGTTCAATAGCATTATCATCACATGATGCTTTATGACTGATTCAATCGTGTCATTATTGTCGGATACTTCATGGTTGATTCAATCGTGTTGCCATCGCAAGATGCTTCCCTGTCGATTCGATCACGTCATCCTCTCATGATGGTTCATGACTTATTCAATTGTGTCATCATCAAGAGATAACTATTCGAGTGATTTGATCGCATTGGTATTAAAAATTATCTCTTCGAACGTTTTCAGTTACATTTTCAGCTACACACATTATTCATTCTTGTCACTTTAAATTCTAGTTTGCATGGCAAACCTGACGATGGATTAGATCTGCTCGTGTAAGCCTCATTAACACATCGATTTCCCTCGAGCCTATTGCTTCAACCACAAAGCCTGATTTGATTTGATCTGATTATTGGCACTCGCAATGATTGCCTAATAGATTATTTGCATGGCATAATGTTAGAGTTTTAGGTAAGTTATCAGTCCAACCATTAAGGATTCAGGAGATGCTGCTTAAGTTGATAGAGGATTTGGACAAATGCCGAAGTAAGCAAATGTACTCAGAGTGAGCCAATTCGAGAATGCACCTTGACATCATGGTAAATACCAAGAATTGTTATGTGTATCATTCGACCATCAAATGGTCGTGTAATCATGTGTCGGATATATCAAATCAGCTTTTCCATCAATGTTGTATGATCACTCTCATAGGTTCGAGTTGACATCCTCATAGGCACACATCACTTAGCTCGCAAAGACATCCCACTTGACGTGTTGATTGAGCAAGAATACAGTGTCGACCAAATGGAGGCTATGTATTAAGCATGTGAAAGTGACGTGTCAACAATATGTGGAGGACACGACATGTCGATAGTTACCTACATGTCATATCTCCTATATTGTATAACATACATGTTGATATAACCAACAAAAATAAATAAGATATATCAATGATATAGTTAACAAAGTTGTATACATTTATGCTCAAAAGATTTGATACGCTGATAGTAGAAATGAGGGAATATATTATCAGTCAATCATCATTCGATAAGTAGCCATCATGTGGAGTCCTTGGTGAGAGAAAAGAATCGAAGTTACCATCTATCAGTCTGCCCGTGTGGATAAGAGTCCAAGATAGATAGTTTGGGGTTGTCTCCCACTTATCACCCACGTGGATAAGACACCAAGAAGGGGTCGTTAGGATGGTTATATGCTGTCTCCCCTCCAAGATCAAGTATAAAAATACATCCCCAACACAACACTTAGGAGGTCTTTATTTCTTTTGATGACTCATGCCTGTATTTATTTCGGGTTATTAACTTGAGTGTCGAAGGAATCAAGTCAAGAAACCTTTCTTGACCTTGGTCTTCACGTAGGAAATACTTCAAGAGCTCGACGTTTCTACCTCGAAGGCACTGGACCCTATACATATGGGTCTAGACTATGTCGGGTTGACTAAAATATTAACGACTCTTTCTTATAATATTTTTGGTACTAAAAGGAGGACATGATGTCATAGGAACGTCCACTTACCAACCCTCTCAACGAACACTTGAGCGAGGAGATTTTGCCCCCGATCCATAGTACTATCACTTGGGGGGGTGTGCAGTAGCTACCCTTTTCGCACATGGATGTGTCCACCTTAGTTCAAAAATTGATGCGATACTCGCGTCTGTTCAATAACCCAAGCCCCTCTCGGCCCCCAAGGTGATCTCGAGCCACCTACTCATCCCTGCTAAGGTGTTCTTGAACCTCACTCAGTAGGTGCATATGCTAATAGGCATGATGCAAGTGTAGGGAAATCTAGGGACGACATCACATGTGTAGCGGAATAACATAAAACAAAAATCCTAAATTTCTCAAAAGATGTTCGTCGCCGTGTGAAGATTAATGCGTAAAAACTCGCAAAACTGAAAACCATGTGTGAGATAGTTGTGTTACCTAGGGAGATCATATATTCCTGGATTCCTATAGATATGTGGGAGAGGATGAAGGAGGTCAAGTGCCCTCCTCTCTAGCGGTGATACACACGATAGGGGCTGTGAAGGCGCTCATCGAATTGCTACCCAAATCTACACACCTGCTATATGAGGAGGAGAAGGGGAGAGGAAAACAAGAGGTGACAACCAACAAGCCTAACCTATGACCCTTTGGTTCTCTCTTATTTATAGAGGCTCCCTGTCAACTTAACCATAATAAATCTTGCCTTATTGGGTATTGGATATTCATCCAACTACCTAAGTCTCTTAGATTATTGGATCTTTATCCAATAATATCTTATTAGCTTTTATTGGATCTCATATATAAGATCCAATAATTCAGGGGCTTAATGGATATCCAATAAAATAAGGGATCTGGCGGATATCTCATATCTGAACCTTTACTCGTAATAACACCTACCATATGTGTGACCCTCTAGGCCCAATATCGATCTGACCGTGAGTGATACCTATCAGAACTCTTTCTAGCTCAGTGAAGTATTATCTTTATAATAATTCACTCGACTCATCAATTACGGACGTGCTATGCTACTACGTTGTAGTCCCCAAATGATATAAGGGAATCCAATCCTTTGGACCTATTTGCCCTTAGTTACCGTCTACATATAGCCTCTCATCTATCTAATATCCTAAAGACCATACACTGAGCATGGTGCTGTCAGGCCTATACGGTTTCTCCCCGAGTCTCGCTCTAATCGAATTCTCCCGGAGAACTCTTTCTCTCTCAATCCGAATGACATTGGACAAGGATTTGTTTGAGCAAGAATATATGAGATATTCCCCTCATAATACTGAGAGCAGATAATCCTCTATCGACACTCAATAACCCTCGTAAGGTTGGCTACCACTCCCGATAATCAATTGTACTTGATCTGGAACTTCCAAACCTATAAGTTTGGTATCAAAAATTGGAGTACTCATACAGGACATCCTTGGTGTCTTAAGTCTAAGGACCATGTGCACCATTGGGATGACGGAATCGATGTCTGACAATGAGGTATCATCAACCATCCAACATTCCGTGAGCGGATCAATCAGTGAACTCATTCTCTAATGAGCACCTGCACTATAGCCCTAGTGTCCTCAAATGAGCAATTATGAGACCAGCTGCCTCTATCATATGGATGAGGATACATCACACAAGTCTGTCTGGTTTTCTCGATGTCCCTCTCGAATAACTTATGACCAGGATTATTTAGGGTCTATGTTTAGAGGTGAATCGATCTCATTATCATGTTTTCATCATAATATGATTCATATTGCACAAATCCATGGACATCACAATATATTTATACATCAAGTAATATAAGTAAAAAATTATCATAAAAATAATAAGCGAAAAGATTGCGTGTCATGTCACACGTGCCATCATTCTCGTGATTGATTTGTAGGGCACCTATGACTAACAATTTTCTACTTGACCTAAAGTCAATCACCTATGTGTCTAATCCCCATCAAACACTTGTGATGCTCAAAGATAATTTAAGGCATTGGCTTTGTCAGTGGATTTGTAATGTTATCTTTGGATGTAACTCTTTCACTACTATACCTCGGGCCACGATCTCTCTAGTAAGTTGGAACATCCTCAAAACACTTTTGATAAGACCCGGGTTCCCTTATTTGAATAATCGCCTCATAGTTATCGCATTATAAGGGAATCGTCTCCTCGTTACCAAGAATGACTCCTAGATCTATGATGAATTTCTTCATCCAAACTCTCTCCTTTACTGCCTCTACCGTAGCAATGTACTTCGCCTCTGTGGTCGAGTCAGTAGTAGTATCTTACTTGGAACTCTTCTAGCATATTGCACCACCATTCAGGGTAAACACATACCCTGAATTAGACTTGCTATCATTGACATCAGATTGGAAACTTGAGTCCATGTAGCCCTCAACCCTGAGGCTACTTCCTCCATATACCAGTAAAAGATCCTTAGTCCTTCTTAAATACTTAAAGATACATTTTATTACTTTCCAGTCCTCTAAGCCTGGATCCACCTAATACTTGCTCTTGACACTTAGAGCATACGTTATATCAGGCTTGGTACATAGCATAACACACATGATAGACCCCATCATTGAGGCATAGTGTATTTTATCCATGTTTGCCCTTTCTTCATGAGTCTTTAGGGACATACTCTTAGAAAGTGATATCCCATGTCTCATAGGTATGAGACATCTTTTAGAATTTTCATGTCAAACCTTTTGACAATGGTATCTATGTATATAGACTAGGATAAGCCAAACATCCTCTTAGATTTATCTCTATAGATTCGAATCCCCGATATATAGGATGCTTCCCCTAAGTCTTTCATGGAGAACTGTCTAAATAGCCAAGTTTTTACTATGGAGAGCATTCATATATCATTCCCAATGATTAGGATGTTATCCACATATAACACCAAGAAGGTGATAGCGCTCCCACTTACCTTCTTATACACACAAGGCTTATCTTCGTTCTTAATAAAGTCATAAGATCTAATCACCTTCAAATCTTATGTTCTAACTTTGGGAAACTTGCTTCAATTTATAGATGGACCGAAGTAACCTGCACACCCTATTTGGACTTTCTTTAGACATGAATCTCTCAAGCTATATTATATACATCTTCTCCTCGATGTTGCCATTGAGGAATGCGATTTTCACATCCACCTATCAGATCTCATAAACATAGTGTGCTAAAATAGCTAATATAATTCAGATGGATTTTAGCATAGCTACGGGTGAGAAGATTTTGTCATAGTCAATACCTTGCCTTTGACGATACCCCTTGGCCACTAGCCTTGCTTTATAGGTCTCTACCTTTTCTTCTACTTTAATCTTCTTCTTGAAGATCCACATGCAACCAATGAGTATAATACTCTCGAGTGCATCAACTAGGTTCTAAACATTATTGGAGTACATGAAATCCATCTCAAAATTCAGGGTCTCTTGTCACTTCCTAGAGTCTATACTCATAATAGCCTCCTCGTAGGTCTGAGGATCAATATTTTCAACATCCTCTCCTTTGATATGTCTCACATATCTCTCAGGAGGATGAGGTACTCTACCGGACCTACGTAAAATCGAAACTTGTGTGTTAGGTACCTGAATATACTCGGGCTGTGGAGTAGTATTGGAGTTAGATTCTCCAACCTCGCTCAACTTTATCATGCTCCCACTGTCTCCGCCAAGAATATGTTTCTTCTCAAGGAACACTACTCTCTTTGTTACAAAGACCTTTTGGTCCTCATGGTGATAGAAATAATACCCATAAATTTCCTTAGGGTATCCCACGAACTTGCACTACTCCATCCTGGATTCCAACTTATCGGGGTTGTGTCTCTTAACATAGGCAAGATAACCCCAAATCTTAACAACCTTAAGATCATGCTTTCTCTCTTTCCATATCTTATATGGTGTATACACTATCGATTTAGTTGGAATTCTGTTTAGAAAGTAAGCTACGATATCTAGAGTGTATCCCCAGAATGAGAAGGGTAAGTCAACAAAACTCATCATGGACTGCATTACGTCTAACAGTACATGTTTCCACCTCTCGAATATATCATTGAACTGAGGTGTATAAGAAAGTGTCCATTGGGATAGAATCCAATGGTTCTTAAGAAACTGGGTGAATTATGTACTCAAGTACTCACCTCCTCAATCTAATCAAAGAGTCTTGATACTCTTTCCAATCTGGTTCTTCACTTTATTCTTATATTCTATAAATTTCTCAAAGGCCTTGGACTTGTACTTCATCAAGTACACATGTTCATACCTTGAGAAATTATCAGTAAAAATAATGAAATAGGAGTAACCACCCATGGCATGAGTTGACATGGAACCACATACATCACTATGTATGAGTTCCAACAACTTAGTGGCTCTCTCTCCAATTCCACAAAATGAAGAGTTGGTCAATTTTTCACGAAGGCAAGACTCGTAAGTTGCATATAACTCATAGTCGAATGGATCTATGTATCCATCCTTTAGCAACTTTTGAATTCTTCCCTCATGGATATGACCTAACCTACAATGTTACAGGTATACATTGTTCACCCCATCTCATTTTCTCTTAGACTCACTTACATTTATGATATGTGGAGCAATGTCTAGTATAAACAAACTATTATGCAATGTTCCTTACGTGATGATCTTATTATCTAATGATATTGAACAAACATTGTTCTCAGAAACTAATTTATATCCACTAACTGTCAAACATGAAATGAAAATAATGTTTTTGATAATAGAAGGAATAAAATAGCATGCATCCAATGCAATAATAGCTCCACTAGGCAGACGTAGGATGACCTCTGCTAGTCATAGGTGCCCTATAAGCCAATAACATGAGTGATAATACGTGTGACATAACACAATCTTTTTACTTATTATTTTTATAGTATTTTCTCACTTTATATTGCTTGATATATAAATATATTATGATGTTCATGGATCTGTGCAATGGGAATTGGATCATGATACGATCACGATAATAAGATTGATTCACCTCCAAGCACAGACCCTAAATAATCTTGGTTATAGGTTACTCGAGAGGGACATCGAGATAACCGGACAGACTAGTATGCTGTATACCCATTCATATGATAGAGGTGGGTGGTCTCAAAGTTGCTTGTGTGGGGGCATTAGTGCTATAGTGCAGGTGCTTATTGAAGAATGAGTTCACTGATTGATCTGCTTACGGAATATTGGATGATTGATGATACCTCATTGTCAGACAACGATTCTGTCATCCCAACGATTCTCTATCTAATAAACTCTCATTGGATCTTATTGGATCTCGTCCATAGGATCCAATAATTTAGAAGCTTATTGGATATCCAATAAGATATGGGCTTCGACAGATATCTCATATCCGAACCTCTATTCATCGCAACACCTACCATCTGTGTATGACCCTCTAGGCCTAATATCGAGCTGACCGTGAGTCATACCTGTTAGAACTCTTTCTAGCTCAGTGAATTATTATCTTCATAATAATTCACTCGACTCATCGATTGTGAACGTACTAAGCCATTACACTATAGTCCCCAGATGATAGAAGGGAGTCCAATTAATTTGACCTATCTATCCTTAGTTATCGTGTACCTATAGTCCATTATTCATCTAATATCCCAAAGATCATATATTAGACATGGTACTGTCAGGCCCATACAGTTTCTACTCGAGTCTCGCTCTAATCGGATTCTCCCGGAGAACTTTTCTCTCTCAATCTGAATGACTCTGGCCAAAGATTTTTCTGAGCAAGAACACATGGGATATTCCTCTCATGACACCGAAAATAAATGATCTTATATCGACACTCAATAGTCCTCGTAAGGTTCGATACCACTCCCGATGGTTGGTTGTGTTAGATCTGGAATTTCTAGGCCTATAAGTCTAGTATCAAAGAATAGAGTACTCATACAAGACATCCTTGGTGTCTCAAGTCTAAGGACCAAGTACACCACTAGGACAAGATAATCATTGTCTGACAATGATTTATCATTAACCATCCAACATTCCATGAGTTGATCAATTAGTGAACTTATCCTCTAATGAGAATCTGCACTGTATCCTTAGTGTCCCCTCATGAGCAGTTATGAGACCGGTTGCCTCCATTATATGGATGAGTATATAGCACACTAGTATGTCCAGTCATTTTGATATCCCTCTCGAGTAACTTATGACCAGTATTATTTAGGGTTTATATTTAAAGGTAAATCAGTCTCATTAGTATGATCTCATCACGATTCGATTCCCATTGCACAGATCCATAGACATCACAATATGTATAAGCATATATGCAAAAAACAATATAAAGTAATAAAATATCAAATAATATAATAAGCAAAAAGAGTGTGTCATGTCACACACGCCATCACTCATGTGATTGGCTTGCGAGCACCTATGATTAGCAAGCGGTGGTACCACCCAGACATAGTCTCCCAGACTATGTCAGGCAGTGGTACCGCCTAGTGTCAATGTGTTAGGCGATGGCACTATCAGACTCTGCGGTGGTATCGCAAAGTGTCAAACTCACAAGCGGTAGTATCGCTAGTACCTCAAAAACCCGGGGATTTAAATTTTGGCTCCAATTTTTTAAGCTATTTGGGTCTATAAATACCCCACAAATTTTTGCTTAGAATACACATGAAAGTAGAACAAAAACTCTATGATTCCAAGGTTGTAATATCTTAAAGTGTAGACTCCCTCCTCGTAGAGCTTAGTGATGGTCTTAAGGGAGGTGTGTGAGGGAACACTTGTAAAAGAGGGTGTAAAGGTTTTCTCCCGAGTCTGTCAAAAGGAGAAAGAGTTGTAAGAGGGTAGTTGATCTTCATCCATTGACAAAAGATCGTTAGTGAATGTTGGTGGCCTTGACGGAAGAGGAATCAGGAGTGGACGTAGGTCGCGATGACCAAACCACTATAAAACTTAGTTTGTATTTTTATTTCGTTGTTTACCTTTATTGCAAACTGCTTTACTTGCTCATTAAATTCTTATGAATATTTTTAAGTTAAACATATTTCTGATACGATTTTATCGAATGAGATTTTCACGAATCGACGTAACTTTTATGAAAGCACTAATTCACCACCCCCCCCCCCCCCTCTAAGTGTCGATTTCGGTCCTAACAACGAGCAGGTATTAGGTAGATCTAGGCTTAGAGTATTGGAAAACAATAAAGTGTATTCTTAAGTACTTGAGAATGACTAAAGATCTTTGACTAATATATGAAGTTAGTAGCCTCAGGGTTGAGGGCTACACGGACTCGAGTTTCCAATCTGATATCGATGACAGTAAGTCAAATTCGGGATATGTGTACTCCTTGAATAGAGAAGCAGTATTCTGGAAGAGTTCCAAGCAGGATGCTATTGTTGACTCGATCACAGAGGCAGAATATATTGTTGCAGCAGAGGCAGTAAAGGAGGGAGTCTAGATAAAAAAGTTCATCATAGATCTAGGAGTCGTGTCGGGTAACATGGAGTCGATTCACTTATATCACGACAACAACGGAACGATTGCTCAAGCGAAGAAACCCATGTCTCATCAGAAGTCTAAGAACGTTCTAAGGAGGTTCCACTTGATTAGAGAGATTGTGGCCCAAGGAGATGTAGTAGTAGAAAGAGTTTCATCCGAAGATAACATCGCAGGTTCACTAATAAAGTCGTTGTCTCATATTGTCTTTGAGCGTCATAGGGGTCTGATGAGGATCGAACATATAGGTGATTGGCTTTATGTCAAGTGGAAGATTGCTAGTCATAGGTGTCATACATGTCAATCATGTGAGTAATGACAAGTGTCATAGGTACCCGCTCCTCTAAGCGACCCATTTTCCCTACATCTTCATGACCGTTTTCCCCCAAAACAGTCGCGCATGTTGGCTGCCCTCAATGCAGCCCTACTAGGTCCCCCACGTTTGTTTGTCAAGTGTTTCTATGAGTGCTTGTCCCACTCTGATACCATCTGTCATAGACTTAGCTAGTTTTGCCTAAATCGTGCGGCACCCTTACGTGTCCGTCCGCAAAGGTTAGCCTTCCTGAAACCTCCTAGGGTCCCTTAGGACATATAAAAGAGAAAACAGGTTAGAGAAAGTACCTTACTCGGGATTCACAAGCAAACATTTTAGAGAACACTTCATAACCAATGCAAATTACAAACAGACTTTACAAGTTCTGAACGGTCGTATAACAAATGATTCAAAATGGTCCACTACAAATCGAAATCTCCCACAAGTGTTCACATGACGCAACCTTTATTTACAAGCCTAAAATGACCACCAAACTCAACTAAATTGGGGTTGTTAAGCCTTCGACCATCCCTCTACATATTGTGCAAAGTATGAACAAACCAAAAGACATGGACATACATGAGTATTACATTAAATACCTTATTTGTAGTTTTGTCTGTGACAAGACGATATAGGAGAATCCAATCTTTTAGACTTATCTATCCTCAATTACCATGTACCTATAGTCTCTCATCCATCTAATATCTCAAAGTCTGTATTCTGGGCATAATGTTGTGAGGCCTACATGGTTTTCCCTTGAGTCTCGCTCTAATCGGATTCTCCCGAAGAACTCTTTCTCTCTTAATCTGAATGACTTTGACCAAGGATTTGTTTGAGCAAGAATACATGAGAAATTCCTCTCATGATATCGAGAATGGATGATCATCTATCAACACTTAATAACCCTCATAAGGTTGGTTGTCACTCTCGATGATCGGCTATACTAGATCTGAAACTTCCAAATCTATAAGACTAGTATCAAAGAGTGGAATACTCATACAGGACCTCCTTAGTGTCTTAAGTCTAAGGACCAGGTACACCACTAGAACGACAAAATCGCTGTTTGATAATGAGGTGTCAACAACTATCGAGCATTCTGTGAGTGGATTAATCAGTGAACTCATTCTCCAATGAGCACTTGCACTATTGACACGGGAGTGTCTAATTTGCTACAATCTGCTCATATGGACCATACTGATAATATGATTTTTTTTTCAACCAACAATATTGCTACATAATCTTCAACTCAGCCTACTCAGATAAGACAGCTCATCAGCATATTCCCTACACAAACGAATACATTAGTGGAGTTGGTTGGCAGTTATAAAGCTGTATCATGGTGCTTTTCTTCATGGCTAAGGAATACATTAATGGATTTGGTTAGCAGCTGTAAAGTACTTAATTTCGAAATTTCCTACGCATGAAGGGTTGTTTCATGCACTAGTATTTATTTTGGGGTTTATGGCTTAGAAAGGGTTTAGAAAACTGAGGATATTGGTAGAAGCTCTCTTGGAGTGCTCTTTTGAACTCTATATCTCTTGGATGCATCCTTGAGTGGTGAGTCTTTTGCTTTCAGTTCTGTATCCTTGTTTATTATCATTAGGGTGGTGATCTTCTGTATCCCTTTTGATTTTTAAACTTGGTGGTGAGCTATATTTCGTTTTATCGAAGTTTCTTCAAAAGTGCGTTCCTTGCTTTTTGTGACATTTTCTATCTGAACAACTGTTATATCGGTGTTCTTTCGAAATCCATTCTGCATTTGTACCCTCCCCGGTATCAGTTTGGTATCAGAGCTAAAGGCTAGAGATCATGGCAAGGCGGAATGGAAAAGATGTAGTTGGTGAAGGTAGCGACCATGAAGATGACGCTGAGTCATTGAGGCTGCAGCTACAAAAATTGCTGCGTAGCCTTCAAGAAAAAAATGAAATAATCGACGAACTTCAAAGTAGACACAATCAGCATGAAAATGACGCTCGAGAGTTTACTTTTGATGATGAAACACCTCATCTTCCAAGGCAGTCGAGAAGATGTCGGAGAAAAAATGAAGGCCAAGACGAGTGGCAGAATAAATATAATCCCAGATTTGATATTCCAGAATTTGAAGGTAAAATAAATGTTGATGACTTTATCGATTGGCTTAATACAGTAGAAAGAATCTTCGATTTTCATGAACTACCAGAACAAAAGAAGGTCAAACTTGTGGCACTCAAACTCAGGCGGAATGCATCTTTTTGGTGGGAAAATCTGAAGAAACAAAGAGAACGTGAGGGGAAGAGTAAGATCGTTACATGGGAGAAAATGAAAATGGAGCTAAAGAGAAAATATTTACCTCATAATTATATACAAGAGATCTTTCTCAAAATACATGATTTCAAACAAAAAGATCTTAGTGTGGAGGAGTACACTGCAGAATTTGATAATTTGATGTTAAAAGGAGAGCTTGTGGAACCGGAAGAGCAAACAATTGCAAGATACTTAGGAGGTCTGAAGTATGAGATTGCTAAAGTTGTTCAGCTACAGCCATATTGGTCTTTAAATGATGTGAGCAAGCTGGCATTAAAAATTGAAAAGCAACAGAAGTTTGAAAAGAGTTTTCGGTATGGCTTAAAAGAAGGCTACACAAAAGGAGGAAGTTCCAAGCCTACTGTCCAAAGCAAGGTGATATCGGAGGTGCAAGAAAAGGGTGAAGAGTCTGCTGGCAACAAAAAAACACCTAATTCTTCTACCCCAAGTGGCTGAAAATGCTTCAAATGTCATGGTTTTGGGCATATTACTTCGGATTGTCCAAATAGGAGGATTGTAACTTTGGTTGAAGATCATAGTGATGGAGGAGAAGATGAAGCTAACGACGAACCAAAATACGATGATGATGAGGAAGAGATTACTTATGCTGATCATGGTTTGTCTATTGTATTGCAACGTAGTTTACAAGTGTCATATGTGGCCGACGATGAAAGTTGGATGAGAAAAAATGTGTTTCACACTAAATGCACTTCTCTTGGCAAAGTATGTTTGGTGATCATCGACAACGGCAGCTTTGAGAATGTGGTATCTTTAGAGATGGTGCAGAAGCTAAAGTTGGATACCATCCCTCATCCACATCCATACCAGTTATGTTGGCTACAAAAAGGAAATGACATCAATGTAACTAAAAGATGTTTAGTTTCATTTTCTATTGGCAAGTATTATAAAGATGAAGTATTGTGTGATGTTGCTCCTATGGATGCTTGTCATTTGCTATTGGGAAGACCTTGGCATTATGATAGAAGGGTGTTGTATGACGGCTACAAACATACTTATTCTTTTAAGGTGAATGAAAAGAAGATTATTTTAGCTCCATTACAACCATCTGAAATCACTGCACCAAAGAAGAAAGTTAACGCTTTTATGTCGTATGGTGAATGCAAAGGTGAATTAGACAAGGGTGGTCATGTTATGGCTTTACTAGTAGTAGAAGAAAATGAACAACACAAGGAGACACCCGTAATCATGAAACAAATGTTGGAAGAGTTTGAAGATGTTATACCGACAGAGATTCCACATGGCCTTCCACCCTTGAGAGATATCCAGCATCACATTGATCTTATTCCGGGGGCTATTCTACCTAATAAGGCAGCATATAGAATGAGTCCCAAGGAGCATGAAGAACTTCAAAGGCAAGTTGATGAATTGATTAAAAAGGGGTTAATCCGGGAGAGCATGAGTCCTTGTGCGGTTCCTGCCTTGTTAGTGCCTAAGAAGGATGGTTCTTGGAGAATGTGCGTGGACAGTCGCACCATCAACAAAATCACAGTGGACTATCGCTTTCCTATTCCAAGCAAGAGCAAAAAGGAGCATATGAATCATCTGAAAGAGATCTTTCTTATTTTGAGGCATCAAAAGCTTTATGCTAATCTAAAGAAGTGTGATTTCTTTACTTCTAGTGTGGTGTTTCTGGGGTATGTTATTTCAAAAGATGGAATCATGATGGATCAAAGTAAGGTAGAGGCTATTCTCAGTTGGCCAACACCTACTTCGTTGCATGATGTGAGGAGTTTCCATGGCTTAACTTCGTTTTACAGAATATTTATCAAGGGTTTCAGCTCTATTGTCGCTCCAATCACCGAATGTTTGAAATGTGATAAATTCAAATGGACTAGTGAGGCTAACGATGCTTTTGAGCTTTTGAAAAGAAAGGTTATTGAAGCTCCTATCTTAGTTCTACCAAATTTTGACAATGTGTTTGAAGTTGTATGTGATGCATCTAATGTGGGAATTGGTGCTGTTTTGAGTTAAGATGGAAAGCCCATTATATTTTTTAGTGAAAAGCTGAATGATACAAGAAAGAAATACTCTACTTATGATAAGGAGTTTTATGTGATTTATCGAGCTTTGTCTCATTGGAGTCAATATCTTCTTGCCAAGCCATTTGTTCTGTATTCTGATCATGAGGCATTAAAGTTCATTAATCACCAGCACAAGCTAAACAAGAGGCATGCAGCTTGGGTGGAGATTTTACAATCTTACAACTTTACAATCAAGCACAAATCTGGTGTTCAAAATGTAGTTGCTGACGCATTGAGCAGAAAGCAGTCTTTATTATCAGCAATGGAAGTCAAAGTGGTTGGATTTGAAACATTCAAAGATCTATATGAGAATGATGTGGATTTCGGTTCGATATGGCAGAATTGTAAATCAGGTTCCTTTCAACAATTTTTTATCTTTGATGGATTTCTTTTTCGAGCTAATGCTTTATGTGTTCCATCTTGTTCTTTGAGACAAGTAATTCTAGCTAAAGCTCATGGTGGTGTTTTGGGAGGACATTTCGGTAGGAACAAGACTCTGGCTCTTGTTCAATCAAATTTCTATTGGCCTAAAATGTTCAGAGATGTGGATAGACATGTGAAGCAATGCCAATTGTGTCATTTGGCAAAAACAAGAACTCAAAATTCTGGTTTGTACACTCCATTGCCAGTGCCAAATGCTCCCTGGGAGGATGTGAGTCTTGATTTCATTTTGGGACTGCCAAGAACTCAAAGGAACAAGGATTCTATCATGGTTGTTGTTGACAGATTTTCAAAAATGTCTCACTTTGTTCCATGCAATAAATCAAATGATGCATCTCATATTGCTGATTTATATTTTAAGGAGATTGTTAAATTGCATGGTATTCCAAGAACTATGGTGTCTGATCGAGATTCAAAATTTGTTAGTCATTTTTGGAGAACTCTTTGGAGGAAGCTGGGTACTTCTTTGAATTTCAGCAGCTCGCATCATCCACAAACTGATGGGCAAACTGAGGTAACAAACCGAAGCTTGGGAAATTTGCTTAGAAGCTATGTTGGCAAGAATATTAAGCAATGAGATGTCATTCTTCCACAAATTGAGTTTGCCTACAATCGTTCTATACATCATAGTATTGGTAAGAGTCCTTTTGAGGTAGTTTATGGTGCTAATCCTACTGGTCCTTTGGACTTAATCTCTCATTCTACAACAAAGCAATTTAGTAGAGATGCTGATGAAAGAGCTAAGCAGATAAAGAAGCTACATGAGGGTGTGAAAGCAACCATTGAGAAACAAAATGAGAGGTACATGCAAGCTGCTAACAAACACAGAAAACTTGTGGAGTTTAATGCAGGTGATTTGGTCTGGATTCATCTAAGGAAGGAGAGGTTTCCGTCGGAAAAATTTGAAAAACTGAAACCTAAGGCTGATGGTTCATTCAAGGTGTTTAAGAGAATTGGCAAAAATACTTATGAGATTGAGCTACCTAATGATTACGGAGTATCCCCAATATTTAATGTGGCTAATTTAAGTCCTTTTTATAATCATGATGACGAAACAAACAAGAACTTGAGGACAAGTCTTTTTCAACCAGGGGAGATTGACACGGGAGTGTCTAATTTGCTACAATCTGCTCATATGGACCATACTGATAATATGATATTTTTTTCAACCAACAATATTGCTACATAATCTTCAACTCAGCCTACTCAGATAAGACAGCTCATCAGCATATTCCCTGCACAAACGAATACATTAGTGGAGTTGGTTGGCAGTTATAAAGCTGTATCATGGTGCTTTTCTTCATGGCTAAGGAATACATTAATGGATTTGGTTAGCAGCTGTAAAGTACTTAATTTCAAAATTTCCTACGCATGAAGGGTTGTTTCATGCACTAGTATTTATTTTGGGGTTTATGGCTTAGAAAGGGTTTAGAAAACTGAGGATATTGGTAGAAGCTCTCTTGGAGTGCTCTTTTGAACTCTGTATCTCTTGGATGCATCCTTGAGTGGTGAGTCTTTTGCTTTCAGTTTTGTATCCTTGTTTATTATCATTAGGGTGGTGATCTTCTGTATCCCTTTTGATTTTTAAACTTGGTGGTGAGCTATATTTCGTTTTATCGAAGTTTCTTCAAAAGTGCATTCCTTGCTTTTTGTGACATTTTCTATCTGAACAACTGTTATATCGGTGTTCTTTCGAAATCCATTCTGCATTTGTACCCTCCCCGGTATCAACTATAGCCCTGGTGTCCCCACACGAACAACTATGAGACTAGCTGCCTCCATCATACTAGACATAGTAGGTGTGATTATTTAGTAGGCGCATGTGTGTGTGTGTGTGTATGACATAATAGGTGACATAATGTGTGTGTGTGTGTGTGTGTGTGTGGCTTGCAGGGCATCTATGACTAGGTACACACACACTAGATATAGTAGGTGTGATTGCTTATACACCTACTAAACACACACACACGCTAGACATTGTGTGTGTGTGTGTGTGTGGCTTGCAGGGCACATATGACTAGGTACACACACACTAGACATAGTAGGTGTGATTGCTTATACACCTACTAAACACACACACACGCTAGACATTGTGTGTGTGTGTGTGCGCGCGCGCGCGTGTGTGCGCCCGCGTATGCACGCCCGTGTGTGTATGTCTAGTCAGTGTATAAGCAATCACACCTACTATGTCGAGTGTGTGTGTGTGTGTGTGCATGTGCATGCATGCGTGTGTGTCTAGTATGTGTATATGCAATCACACATCATATAAGTAATCAAATCTGATGATCTTGAACTATAGCCTAATGTGATCTAGCTCGGGCCAATGGCCCAATCACTCACATCATGATCTATTTGTGCATTGATGCATCTTCATGCCATATGATCATCCATCTTATCTTCATCAGTTCTGCTAGCATCTCAATGTATCTCCATACGTCATGATCGTCCGTCTCAACCTCGTCGGTCTCGTTGTTACTTTTACGCTCCCGCCGTGCCCCTTTATATAATTACGACATAATCATAAGCATGTGGCCCTAGAATAAAAGAGAAGATATGAAGGCACGTAGGCTCCAATAATAACAATAATCACATCACATACACATATACATCATATCACACGATATATGATCATCTGTCTACATCATATATCACATGTATACATCATCATGTAGGACTACTAGATGATGATGATGACGATGATGATGATGATAATAATAATAATAATAATAATAATAATAATAATAATAATAATAATAATAATAACTATTTAATTAATTATTTTATAGAGTTTTGGGTTACCTTACCCTAGTGTGTCCCATGCGGCCAGGAAACCTTGGCTGCTAGGGTCACCCCTATAGTCAGGAATCCCTAGTCGTAGGATAGTGTTGGGTGGCTAGGAATCCCTAGCCCCTAAGGTCCTCTCTGTAGCCAGGAAACCTTGGCTATAGGGCAGCCATGGGTGGCCAAGAATCCCTAGCTGCTAGCTTGCTCCATGCGACCAGGAATCCCTAGCCGTATGGACACTTAGGCGGCTAGGAAACCCTAGCCGTCAGGGGTTCCCCTTGCAGCCAAGAATCCTTGGTTGTAGGGGCTCTACCCTACTTGGCCGAGAGCAGCATGACTGCTTTTAGTCTACTGCAAGTGGCCAGGCCGACACCCTCTTCTAGGGCTCTTGGCCAAGGCTACAAGTAGCCTTTTGCTGACCTATAAGGCTACAACAGTTGCTGCACTTTCTCCCTCTTTTGTGTTGACAATTTTGACATAAAAAGGTCTCTCTAAAACACCTTTTAACAAAGAAAAGAGGTGCAGTTTCAGATTTTAAAACTACGAGAAAAAATCATAGTGATCACGCAAAAACAATTCTATGTAATTCATCAACACACGTAGTTTAAAAACCAATCGATCGCACAAGCAACTTAGCTCTGATACCATTGTTGGGAAACTTGGACAGAGTATCACATGCGTAATAGAAGAACAGAAAAAAAAAATCTTAGATTTTCCAAAAGAAAAAGGGTTTATCATCATGTGAAGATTGATGCATAAAACAAAACGAAAAACCAAAATCGCACATATCAAGTGAGATTTGTTATATAGGGAGATTGTATATCCTTGTAAAATCTCATATCTGTAGGAGTGGATGAAAAAGATCAACTGTCATCCTCTCTAGCGGTGACCCACACGATAGATACGACGAAAATGCTCCTCAAATCGCTACACGATCTTTCTTTCCGCACATGCATGCACACACACTTGCAATATCAGTCTAAAAGATCATCAATATGTTGGTCTTCTATATTTCTTATTTAAAAGCTCAAAAAGTTTTAGTAAGGTTGCTCGTCTACAAGCTTTTTTATATTTTTAATATTTAGAGGTTCAAAGAATCCGACATAGATTTTGGTAGATTAGCCAAAGTAAGAGCGTATAAGGTCATCCATATTTCTTTATAATGTCGATCTTATCGGTGACAGCTTCATGCATAATTGCGCATCATCGAGCTAGTCATAATCCAGCAAGTTGAATATGATAATTTAGGATGACCACTCTTCATTTTGTATCTTGCAAGACAACCCTTCACCATCAGCCGGATATGTTATTATTTTGTTAGATGTAATAGATGACTGGCTAATAAATGAGTGTGCACATGATAAGACCTAAGGTATTATCATAAAAGAAAGAAGAATGAGATGATCACTTCGAGAGGATCGACCTCCTTGATCACTTCGAGGGGATCAGCCTCTTAGGGTTTGTTCATAGACTGAAATAATATTTCATTGATTGATTACCAAAAAGAAAGGGTTACATCACTATTTATAGAGTTCCACCAGGACTCTTAATAATAAATAAATATTAAATAAACCTCTACTTGACTCTAACTGAACTAAACAGACTCAATAAACATTATTCAAAGGCTTATAAAAAGGATCCAAACAATTCCTCCCTCTTCAAATCAGTCTTGTCCTCAAGGCTGAGCAGCATCAAACTCGAGGAGCTTCTCTTTCAGTACTTCAGTCATAGGCTATCTATAGCGCATCACAACCCGTTGATCAAGTAAATATGGTCTCCACTTTTTGATAGTGTAAGTAACAGGTCAATCTTTCAGTGTAGTAATCATTGTAAGAAACTCCTGACCCTATATAATCAATTTTATCTTTGAACATTTGCTATCACAAGTTAAAATCCGTCCATCAATGATCTTTACTTCGAATCTGTCATAACCTTCAATGTGGTGGACTAATCGGTCAACAGTCTCACTGCCTATAAAATTGTTAGTGCTATCAGTATCAATTAAAACTATAACATACTGATGTTCCAAAGTTTCGCCAACTTTCATAGTTTGCGGGTTAGAGTAGTCGGTTAATGCATGCATTGTATGTATGGTAGGTTCAACATCTTCATTAGAATCTATACCTTCATGATCGGAGTCCACATTCTTAGCTTTCGGTTCCTCTCCAATTAGTTCAATCATCAGAAGTTGCCCTTGTTTACATCGGTGCTCCATACTCCATTTTTCATCGCAATGCCAGCACAAACCCTCCGCTGATCTTTCTTCGAGTTCTTCTCGGGTTAGTCTGCGAATGTTAGGATTTCGATTGGGAGTAGATGGGGTGGGCTGCTTGCTAATCACCTATTTATTGGCACCTCTGTTTCGACGATATTCCATGCTGATTTTTTCCTCATGCAAGCATGCAAATGAAATCGTAGCTATCATAGTGCGAGGTGGACGAGCCTTAACTTCACAATAGATCTCTAGAATAAGCCCTTCAATAAATGTACCCAGAAGTTATCGTTCCGACCAATCTCTAGCTTGATTTGATAATTTTTCAAACCTACTCTGATATTCCAACACTGTAGAAGTCTGACGAATTTTGACGAGCTGTCCATCAACATTCTCATATTCGGATGGGCCAAAGCAAACAAGAAGCCCTCTTTTAAACTGCTCCCACAAAGAAACTCCATGGCAAGTTTCATACTAATAGTACAATTGGATTGCATCGCCATCGAGCTAGATTGAGGCCACTTCTACCTGGGATTCTTCTAGGATTCTGTGAAAACGAAAAAAAAATTCCGCCCTAGAGATCCAACTAGTCGGATCTCCATCTTCCCATCTCAGAAATTCTACCTTAATGCGTAGATAGTTTATGTCACAATCTTGGGGCCCTTTTCCTGTATTTTCAGATTTGTGCAACGTAGAACTTGAGCTCCTATCTTGTTGAAATTTGCTGAGGCTCTCCAGTAAGCTCTTTTTGAAATCATTAGGTGTTTCTTGCAGCCGGTTCTCAATTCTGATTTCCAATGCTTCCATATATGCTTTCACTGAGTTATCGGTGGCCATTGCGTAAGACTGCAAATCTATAATCTCAGCTCCTATTTCTAGTGTCGGTCAAGGGCATCAGCACTGTCGATGCAAAGTTGCCAATGAGGTGGACGCCGAGGGCAGTGCGGCATATTGAATCTCGTATTTTGATGATGAAACCACTTGATATGTGTTTATGATTTAATCTACGTTTTTGAGTGATGCAGGATGCTTCGATCAAGATGAGACAATTAAAGCAAGAAAATCATGTTATGCCGGAGAAACATGTCAGAAGATTAGACGTTGGGCCAGTGGATCGGTCAACGTATCGACAGAAGGCTTTGAGCCGTGGATTTGGGCATCGGGCCAAGAAAAGCGGAGATTGTGCCAAGGATATCGAAGTTGCGGAGTCAACTAGCCGATTAGGCAATAGGCCGCAAGAGAGGACGATGCGCCGAAGAATCGGACGAAGCGTCGAGGGACCAATGACATGCTGGACAATTTGATTAATTGCTTAGGATTAATTGTCTCGATCGAAGTTTTATTTTAAGTGTGCATGATTAACTACGATAGCTTGAAGATATAAAGCAAGTCTACCAGAGTCAAGTTTGATGGGTGTTCGAGAGTCCGCCGAGAGTCCGAAGATTCGTTGGAAGTGCTGTTGGAACCAACCGAGAAGAAATCAGGGACTTGCCGAAGTTTCGGAAGTCTACCGGAGAGATCATCGGAGGTTCGCAGAGATCACCGAGAAGGTTCGGTTACTTGCCAAAGACTCGCTGAACTCGCCACAAGACCGGGAGCCTGCTGGGAGTCCGCCGGAAGAAATTTGAGGGTGTATCGGAAGTCCGCCAGAAGTTCGTCCAATAGCTCGCTAGAAGGAAACTCGACGTTGCCGGTTAAAAACTTGCTTAGGACTATGTCTTAATTTCATAGTTTATATGTAATTAGGGTTAGGATTAAGGGTTAATCCTATAACCCGGTTATGGGCCAATTGGGCACAAGTTCGGACTGGTTTGGGCCAAGTTTGGAGCCCAACCAGTGAGCTGAAATAGTCTAGGCAGTGGCACCGCCAGACTAGGCGGTGGCATCGCCCAGAATTCGAGAGTTCCGACGGTGGCACCGCTAGCAAACTACTGGATTAGGCAGTGGCACCGCCCAACACCCGAGAGGACTAGGTGGTGGCACCGCCAGTACACTGTCAGTGTTAGATACTAACAGGCGGTGGCACCGCCAGCACCGGGAAACCCAAAAGCAATTCAAATTTGGAGCCCAAATTTGAATCCTCTTAGGGCCTATAAATATCCCTCAATTCTCAGCAGAGAATACAACCTTTGAGAAGTTAGAGATTGAGATAAAGCCTTAGCAGAGTCTTTAGCAAGTCTTGTTTTCAATAGCTTAAGTGTTCACCTCCCTCTTTCTCTTTGAAAATCTGTAAGAGTGTGAACCACTTGTAAAAGATTGTAAGAGGGGTATTTGTCCTTCCCCTTTAAAGTGATTTGCTAATGGAAGTTGGGAGCCTCATCGAAGAAGGCTTCGCAAGTGGATGTAGGTCATTTTGGCCGAACCACTTTAAATTGATGTGTTCCTTGAATGTGTGAGTGTTTACCTTTCTTAAACCATTATTTACATAGCAGCAAGCTTTCGGTTTTTATCTTCTCACTTTGCTCGAGCTACTTTCACTAAGTCATTCATTGTTGAATAGAAATCTTTACACATTTACGAAATCGTTTTCAAACTTATAAGTTTTAATCCACTGCACTAATTCACCCCCCCCTTCCCTTCCCCCTCTTAGTGCCGCTCCGATCATAACAATTGGTATCAGACCCACGGTTTTCTACTTTGGTTTAACACATAAATAGAAATTGCTCTTTTCGGTCTTCAAGAGGGTTACTCTCTCATTCGTCCTCCCTTTTTCAATGGGATGGACTACATTTATAGGAAAACTCGAATGAGAGTTTTCTTACTTTGGATTTGAATTTATGGCACATAGTCGAAAATGGATTTGAAATGTCTTCTCTTCCAATGAACCATTGGAATGATTTGGAGAAGAAGATGTTTTCTTTAAATGCAAAGGCTATGAATGCCTTATATTGTGCACTTGACAAAAATGAATTTAATCACGTTTCGAATTGTGATTTGACTTTTGATATTTGGAGAACTCTTGAGGTCACTCATGAAGGCACTAACAGAGTGAAAGAGTCCAAAATCAATATTCTTGTGCATTCTTACGAACTTTTTCGGATGAAACCAAGTGAGTCCATCGGAGACATGTATACTCGTTTCACGGATGTCATCAATGGACTCAATGCTCTTGGTAAAGATTTGTCTAACTTTGAATTAGTAACTAAAATTCTAAGATCCCTTCCAAAGAGTTGGGATCCAAAAGTTACTACCATTCAAGAGGCCAAGGATCTTAAAACATTTTCACTCGAAGAACTAATTGGGTCTCTAATAACCTACGAAATGAATAATGTGACAAAAAGGGAACTCGAGAATAACCTTCCAAAGGACATGAAGGATTTGGGACATAGAACACATGAAGACCACTCGAGCATAAGCTCAAGTGATGATGAACTTAAACTACAAATGAAACAAAAATTTAAAAGCAAAAAGAACCGAACTACTTGCTTTGAATGCAAGAAGAAAAAAATTGGGATGAATTGAGCTCCTCCGAAGATGAGGAGAAAATCAAGAAAGGCAAGGTGACAAACTACACCTTAACGACTTTAAACGATGAGGTAATCGAAACCCCCTTAATTTATTTTGAAATTACTTGATGTTTTCCGTGATGTATTTTTTTTAAATAATTATTTTAAAAAAAAATTGTATGTTTTATGTTTATAGAATAAAATGTTAGATTTAAATCTAATGATCATATGTATGTGCTTGAGAAGCAAGAATGTGTATTTTGATGATTTCCATATTGATTTTCAATGACGATGCATGGCTTTTGTATGGAAGGCTTGATGATTTTTTTATGAACCTTGTCTTTGGTTTTCAAACATGATGTATGGTTTTGACATAAGAACAAAATTTGAGCATGCTAATATAAAGTCAATCACATAAATTAAAACTAAAGAAGTTTTAGTTATCTATAAGAATAATTCAAAATTATGTTCAATGAAACTAATGCATAATAATGTAATAAAAATATTAAATGTTTTGATACCATGATTGATGATTTTATCATGAGATTTTAAAAGTTATGCATGATGATTTTTATGATTTTTTTTTTCGATCCTAAACATTGATGCATGTTTTTATTTGCCATAAAAGAAAAGAACATGTATGTATGAAATAAATCACATGAATTAAAACAACTAAAAAGTGAAAAGGTTTCTTCTTAAAAAATTTATTTTTCTGACTTTATCGATTTTTTAAAAAGAGAAATTAATGAATCTATTTGTATCACTTTTGTGCATCTCTTGAAAATGATCTTGATTTGATGATTTAAATTAGCTTTATCTTGATTTTTTGAAATTTGTAAATTGAGATTTCTTATGCTTAAGTGAAGATTCTATATGCATGAATTAATGTCTTGTTCTCTTACGAGATCGAATGAATTCTATCTTTTTCATGATTTTCTAAGAATTCTTTACATTTTTTATTTAAGAGGAGATTTGTTAAAATGAATCACGATTTCTCTTGATTTTTCGGAATTATAACTTGAGTATTCATTTTATAAATCAAGATTATTAATCATAATTCTCTTGTTTTATTAAAGAGAATATTTTTCAAAATGAATAATTAAGTTGTTTTCTCTTGATTTTTCGATACCCATAATTTGAGAAAATGTACCTTGATGCTTAGAACATTTTATGCATAAATTGATTTTCTTTATGATTCAATACTGTTTTGTAATTATGATATATTTATCACATGATATGATTGAATCACTATTATAAAAGAAAAAGAAAATTGTTAGCTTGCTAATTGCAAAAATATATGCTAGCTTGAATGATAAAACATGAGATTGTCTATAGTGCAAATTTATTGTTCTCATGATGTGTAGAATGAAATAATGATTAGAATCTTGATGGTTTTTATGACAAAATTTATTTTTCGATCCTAAATGATTGATGATATATATATATATATATATATATATATATATATATATATATATATATATATATATATATATATATATATATATATATATATATATATATATATATATATATATATATATTGCACAAAAAGGACAAAGGCATGCTTGTATGAAACAACTAAATAGAGAAAAGTATTTTTCTTGAAATTTTTTTTTCTCTATCTTATTGACTTTGATAAATCCATTTGTATTATTTTTATGAATCTTATGGATTAAGAAAATGATTTGAATTTAATGGGTTTTATTGAAATCAAGATCTTGATTTCTCGTAATTATAATTTGAACTTTCTATTGAATGAATCAAGATTGTTTTCTATTTAAAAGGAGATTTGTCGAAATGTTTCATGGTCTTTTAGTATTTATGATCTTGATAATTATGTTTTGAAACTTTATGTAAATCAAGATTGTTCATCATAATTCTCTCTTTGAATATTTAAAGAGGAGAATTTTCTAGATGAATCATGATTTTGATGATTGAATATTTGATATGCATGAATTGAGATCTTGCTCTCCTACTATTCTTTTTGCTATTCACCAAAAAGAAGACTAATTCTAATAAACCATGATATGCTATATGAATTTTATTGTATTCATGAAGTAATATCTCATCACCAAATTTTTTTATATTCCTTCATGTGATGATATGAATGCATGAAACACTTATGATATAAAATTTGTGTATTCATGAAATATTTATTTCATCACCCAATTAATTCTTCTTGATGTTCCTAATGTGATGAAATGAAATTATGCATGAAATACAAATGAGAAGTTAATGATCATGCATGATAGAATGTAATGAACTTTGACATTTAGATATCATCAATTGAAAAGCTATGATCATGTTGCCAAAATGATGTATCATGAATGCTTGAATATCATGTATGATATGCTCATAATGATGATTGATTTATTTGTATCATGCATGAAAAATGAAATGTATGGTTTTAAAATTGTGTATGTACGAATTTAAAAATATGATGATGCATAATGATGAAATTATGTAATGAAAATATTAAATATTTTAAAATCATATTTTAATGTAATGCATAATGATCATGCTTAATAAATTTCAAAATTATGCATAGTGATTTTTAAGTAATTTATGGATTATCGATTTTTATCATGATGAAATGTTACATTTTCGGTTTTAAGTATGATGTATGTTTTCATACAAAAAACTTTAGCATATTGATTTAAAATCATGTTTAATGGTTTTATAATTCGAAATTATGCATGATGAATCTTGCGATTTACGGATTATTGATTTTTATCATAATGAAAGTGTCTTATTGATGTTTGTCGTAATAAATCTTACACTTTCGGTTTTAAACATGATACATGTTTTTATTTGGCATAAATGAAATAAAATCATATGATTTGAAATAACTAAAAAGAGAAAAATATTTTTTTCTTGAAAATTATTTTTCTCTATCTTATTGATCTTGATGATTATTATGATAAATCTATGTATAACATTTTGAATCTCTTGAAAGTAATGTTGAGATTTTGATGAATTTGACGATTTGAATTTGAATGAGTTTATATTCAAATCATGATCTTGATTTCTTGGATTTACTACTTGAGATTTTTTTTAATCACGATCTCTTCTTTGTACACTTACAATTTTTGTTATTTATAAAAAGAAGAGATTTGATAAAATGAATCATGTCTTTTGTAATTCAAGAGGTCTTATCTTTCATGACATGATGCCGTTGGATTTATGGCTTGTATGCCTTGAAATAATTGAAATATTTTGTACTATTTTATTCTTCCCTTATTCTTTCTTGTTTATAATGATAAAATGAGAAAAGTTATGATCATGGATGGCAGGATATAATTTGACAGATTAATACCATGATGATTTGAAATATTTATGATTTGGAATGATACATATGCAGTTTATTATGATGATGTATGTGATGTATTGCATATGATGTGTATCATGAATGCTTTAAATGATAAATGTTTAAGAAAAAAAAAATATTTTTCTCATACATGTTTGGTACCAACAATCATGAAGTGATAAATACTTAAAAATATTGATTTAATGTTCGGTATCATGAATACTTTATTATCATATATGAAAATAATGATAAATATTTTAAAAATAAATGTTTATATCATATTAGATAATTTTACATTTTGTGCATGATGAGTTATAGTGATGATTGAAACAATGATTGAAATAATATGAATGATGATTTGGAATCATGCATATAATGATGAGTTTATATGTTTTGAAAATATATATGATGATTTGGTATTATGCATGCAATATTTTAACGTATGATAATGATGCATGATGAAATATTATGATAAAATAATTATTTTGACATTCAAGACTTGAATTTTCATCTATGCTATTTACCTTTGTCATAATTTAGAAATTAACGTAAGGGGTCTTCCCTTCTTTTTGACAATGACAAAGAGGGAGCAAAACATACTAGAAAGCTAATTTGCTAGCTCGCACAATTCAAGAAAAAAACAAAAATTATACTTCTCAAAAGAGAAGAAATTGTTATCTTGAATATTACCAAGGAGTGTTATCTTGCCTATCTCAAGAAGCAAAAAGTTAACTTGAACATCTAGCAAAACTTATATTTCAAGAAGTAAGAGTTACTTTCTTGATCATCTCAAAATTGCTAGCTTACATGTCTTAAAATATCAAAAAAAATTTGCTAGCTTATATATTGTAAACTTGCTATCGTACTACCATGTATATCTATGATGATAGCAAACTTGCATGATGAAAAAAATGGATATTATATTTTTCATGCAATAAGTTGAACTTGTATTTCCAAATACATGATAGTGGAAATTCTCCTTTTTGTTGATGACAAAGGGGGAGAAGTATGATCATGTTATGCATGATGACGTGTTGCAAATATTTATGATGAATAATTGCAATGACTTGAATTCAGTTTAAATTCAAGGTTCTATCAGTATGGTATATTGATAGGAGGAGTTTGTTTAAACTTGGGAGTTAAGGTTAACTCTGTCATCAAGTGGTTATCATCATCAAAAAGGGGAAGATTGTTGAATCTCGTATTTTTATGATGAAACCACTTGATATGTGTTTATAATTTAATCTGTATTTTTGAGTGACGTAGGATTCTTCGATCAGGATGAGACAATTAAAGCAGAAAAATCATGTTATGCCGGAGGAACATGTCAGAAGATTGGACGTCGGGCCGGTGGATCGGTCGACATATTGACAGAAGGCTTTGGGTCGTGGATTCGAGTATCGGGCCAAGAAGAGCGGAGATTGTACTAAGGATATTAGAGTTGCGGAGTCAACTGGCCGATTAGGCAATAGGCCGCAAGAGAGGACGATGCGCTGAAGAATCGGACAAAGCGTCGAGGGACCAATGACATGCCGGACAACTTGATTAATTGCTTAGGATTAATTATCTTGATCAAAGTTTTATTTTAATGTGTAGGATTAACTACGATAGCTTGAAGATATAAAGCAAGTCTACCGGAGTCAAGTTTGATGGGTGTTCGAGAATCCGCCGAGAGTCCGAAGATTCATCGGAAGTGCTGCCGGAACCAACCGAGAAGAAATCGAGGACTTGCCGAAGTTTTCGGAAGTCCGCTGGAGAGATCATCGGAGGTTCATGGAGATCACCGAGAAGGTTCGGCTACTTACTAAAGACTCGTTAAACTCGCCACAAGACCGGGAGCCTATTGGGAGTCCGTCAGAAGAAATCCGAGGGTGTATCGGAAGTCCACCGGAAGTCCACCGGAAGTTCGCCGAAAAGCTCGCCGGAAGGAAACTCGACATTGTCGGTTAAAAACTTATTTAGGACTATGTCTTAATTTCATAGTTTACATATAATTAGGGTTAGGATTAAGGGTTAATCTTATAACCCGATTAGGGGCCAATTGGACCCAAGTTCGGACTGGTTTGGGCCAAGTTTGGAGCCCAACCAGTGAGCTAAAATAGTCTAGGTGGTGGCACCGCCCAGAACCCGAGAGTTCCGGCGGTGACACCACCAGCAAACAGCTGGATTGGGCGGTGGCACCGCCCAGCACCCGAGAGGTCCGGTAGTGGCACCGCCGGACTGGGCGGTGACACCGCTAGTACACTATCAGTGTTAGACATTGACAGGCGATGGCACCGCCACTAACAAGCGGTGGCAACGCTAGCATCGGGAAACCCAAAAGCAATTCAAATTTGGAGCCCAAATTTGAATCCTCTTGGGGCCTATAAATTCCCCTCAATTCTCAGTAGAGAATACAACCTTTGATAAGTTAGAGATTGAGATAAAGCCTTAGCAAAGTCTTTAGCAAGTCTTGTTTTCAATAGCTTAAGTGTTCACCTCTCTCTTTCTCTTTGAAAATTTGTAAGAGTGTAAACCACTTGTAAAAGATTGTAAGAGGGGTATTTGTCATTCCCCTTCAAAGTAATTTGCTAGTAGAAGTTGGGAGCCTCATCGAAGAAGGCTTCGTAAGTGGACATAGGTCATTTTGACCGAACCACTTTAAATTGGTGTGTTCCTTGAATGTGTGAGTGTTTACCTTTCTTAAACCATTATTTACATAGCAGCAAGCTTTCGGTTTTTATCTTCTCACTTTACTCGAGTTACTTTCACCAATTCATTCATTGTCGAATCGAAATCTCTACGCATTTACGAAATCATTTTCAAACTTATGAGTTTCAATTCGCTGCACTGATTCACCCCCCCTCTTAGTGCCGCTCCGATCCTAACACTGCGGTCACTGCGTTGGAGGAAGAGTTGCTGTCCTATTTTTGTTGCTGCATAGGGTGAGAGCGCCAAGATTGGAAAGCAACTGTGTCGATGTGGCTGCAGCTACTATGACCCAAGGGGGCGATTGCCGAGCAGCGGGGTTGAGGCTTCGGTGATGGCAACCTGTGATTGTGGCAGAAGATGCTAAGCAAGGGGGAGGCGGCATTGAAACGATCGAGGTTAAGAAGAGGAATCGATGGTGCGTGCTCTGCTGGGGTTAAGGCAGGACAACGTACTTGCTACGGTTGTTGCATGCACTGTTGGAGGGCGACTGCTACAGAACGAGGGATTGGTAGTTGGCCGGGAGCTGCGGCGACGATGGTTGCTGGCCGGGAACTGCGATGATTGGTGGCTACGACAAAAAATGCAAAGTTGCTCTGTTCTGATCGTCGCGAGGAGAGGAGGTCGAGCGATTGTGACCGAAGAGGAGGCGGGCGGCGATAGAGAAGGAGGCAATGAGGGTCACGACTAGGAGACGTTGGCCGGGAGTAGAGGCGGGGGAGAAGATACAAATGAAAGCGCCAGGTAGGAATGACGTACAAAACAAGGTGACAAGATACAAATGATGGCATGCCATTATGGTCCTTAGCACCGAGCCATATCCTATCGTGTGCACCTCTTAGGGTTCGTATCCCCATCACAATCACCAAACCTTCTTGCTACGTATCCTCCCCGGCACTGATGCTTTGACTTCATCTTGCAGATGCAAACGCACACCCACCCCACAATAAAGTTCACCGAATCAGACACAACGGAATCGGTGAAAAGGGTGATCCATCAGGAGATGGGAGAAGAATCCCGCGGGGGCGCTGCTGCGCCGAACCAAGGGGGTCCCTTCCGCCACCACGTTGAGCTCGCCGGGCGCCGAGGCGTAGCGGGCGAGCGCCGGCGGCGGCCCATTCGATCTATTGTCGCTTCCGAAAGAGAAAAGGTTGGCGCATCCCATCTGGATAACTATGAACGCGATTGCAATGATATTTGCGATGGCCATCTTCACGCATTGATGGTGAGAGCGAGAAAGTGACAAAGAGACGACGTGGCGCCGGTAAACTAATGATCGACGTAGATAACGTCAGCGCGCATCGCAAAGGTAAGTTTGGCAGCGACTCACCCCCAACCAACCCGATGGCTGCCTCCCGTGGAGCGTTTGGTAAGGCGGAAAACCGACCCCAAGTCACTCGCGATCTCTAATACCATACACGCATGTGACTGGGTCCCGCAATTCACTCCAAAGTGTTTGGAATTTGGGGTGTGCGTGGGTCGGTTAGGATGTGGATACGAAAACCAGGAGAAAACGTATCCAAATATAATTTGGGATCAACAACAAAACTACAATGACAGAAGCAATTCATTCGAGGAAGAAAATAATATTTTTTGGAAGGGGTAATTAATTAAGTAGGTGCTGTATCTTCTAATTCTTTTAATTGCCTCGGTTCTCTGATGCATCTCATCAGCACTTGCTGTCGATTCTTCCCATTTGATAGTATATCTTGAATCGATCCAAGGTGTGATCGCAGATCATGCAAGTAAAACAAATAATGATATCCGACGCAGTCGTCGTGATGTTAATTGTTTACTTGTTTGAGAACAAAACATAAAAATAACAATAAATTTGACGAAGATTAAATGGACGATTATGATGCAGGGCAGGGCATCATTATGCCTAGAATTTATATTCATTATTGGTGAACAATATTCATTCCAGTGATAATAATAAAATTGTTTTGTGAAAATAAGATTGTACCTGTTGATTCCAAGGTTACGTGTATCGCTTCTCTTGTTAGGACAGGATGACGATTTTGGCATGCTCAGAGAATTTTTGGTTCGTCTTTCATTGCCAATGTCAATGTTTGGGTGGGTCCCATGACACAGTTGTGCTCCCATGACAATGGCATGGTGCAAGTTGGAAAGTCACGTCGGTGACAACTTGCATTTGGGTATAGCAGCCATGAGATTTTTATTCTTCTTTTTTCTCTTTTCAGGAAGCACAACTAAGCTGTGTGCAAAGAGAGGAAAAGTGACGTGTGGATATGTTTCAGTCATTACAAGGTGCTGCTGCTTGAAAACCAAATCCCGGTTTGACGGTGGCTATATTTAGCAACCGGAACCGAACCATGCTCCTCATGGTTTACCGATCGATGGTTTCCAACCAAATCAAAACCGAGGTGATTCAATTTGATTCCAGTTCTTGAATGAATATTGAATATTGAAATCAGTATCGACGGTTCTGATTCAGTTCTAAACCAGAATCGGTTCCGATTCTATTATGATCTGACTAGAAAAATCAAAAAACATAATTATCCCTATAAATAATTGATAAGATCATTTAATTTCAAATTAAGAAATATGAGAACCAAAGACTCATAAGTTCACCGGATCTCTCTGGCTCATGCTTTTTTAAGTTCACAAAAAAGGATAAAATCATGAGTAATTCCTCGTGAGCCTATGGGCCGTACGAATGATCAACCAACCAAATGATCTCATCTAATATCAATAAGCAATTTATCCTTTCTGTCGATTCCAAAACCCTAAAATCTTATATTAATATTTTAAAATATGGTTGAAGATATTGAAGCCCTAAATCTTGAGATCTGAGAGTTCCATGCATACCGGTGGAACCTAATCCAAGATTCATGTATCCGATCTCAACCCTTCTTGGAATACCCAGCAGACATTTTGGACCACAAAAGTCTAGTCTCTTATATTATACCTAACAAATTATATTGACTTCAAGTTTACCATACCCTCCAAAGACACAATTAGACAACGGAGAGGAAGCAAAGTCAAATCAGGTCTCCTAAGAACTCTGTAGACACTCTTATGTGCCAGGCCAAAAGCACACCGTATCGTGAATCAATTTTAGAGCATATATCTCTCCCACAGGTCTCCTTCCCATTGTATTATACTTATCCAACCGAAGCTAACATAGTTTGACCATTCCATGCCACCCACCCCCCCTCCGTGTTTATTACACCCACCTCCCCTTCTCTTCTTTTTCTTCTTCTGTCCCGTATAACTCATTCTTCTCGTCTCTCCTCCCTTTCGAACACCTAAAAGATGGCCGACTCCGGCGAAGGCCTCATCGTGAGCTTCGGCGAGATGCTCATCGACTTCGTGCCGACGGTGTCGGGGGTGTCGCTGGCGGAGGCCCCGGGGTTCCTTAAGGCCCCCGGCGGCGCCCCGGCCAACGTGGCGATCGCCGTGGCCCGACTCGGGGGGCGCGCTGCGTTCGTCGGCAAGCTGGGCGACGACGAGTTCGGCCGCATGCTGTCGGCGATCCTGCGGGAGAACGGCGTGGACGACACCGGCGTCACGTTTGACGCCGGGGCCCGCACCGCCCTCGCCTTCGTCACGCTTCGGGCCGACGGCGAGCGTGAGTTCATGTTCTACCGCAACCCCAGCGCCGACATGCTTCTCACGGAGGCCGAGCTCAACCTTGATCTCATCAGAAAGGTCGATCCTTTATGTCTTTGTTCTATAGGACCTGCTCATCTTTTGTTGGTGCATGGATTCTTGTGATGAGCATGTGATTCGTCTCCGCCAAGAAATCAAAAGTCTAATTCTCTTTCCTTTTATTACTCATAAATTTGGATGGATGGATGGATGGATGGATGGATGGATCTGCAGGCTGCAATCTTCCACTACGGATCGATAAGCTTGATCACGGAGCCCTGCAGATCGGCTCATCTGAAAGCCATGGAGGTGGCCAAGGAAGCCGGGGCGCTGCTGTCGTACGACCCCAACCTCCGGTTGCCGCTTTGGACATCGCCTGAGGAGGCTCGCAAGCAGATCCTGAGCATCTGGAACGAGGCAGACATCATAAAGGTCAGCGACGTCGAGCTCGAGTTCCTCACCGGCCATGACTCGGTGGAAGACGAGGTGATCGCGCAGCTCTGGCGCCCAAGCCTGAAGCTCCTCCTGGTGACGCTCGGTGAGAAGGGCTGCAAGTACTACACCAAGGTATAGAACACATCTCTACTTGCTTAGAACTACTCTACCTCAAACGCCAGTGAGCAGGCCAAGCTAAAAAACGAACTCTCTTGCTCTGACCAACTCCAAGGATTTCCATGGCGCCGTCGCGTCCTTCACAGTGGAGCAGGTGGACACGACGGGGGCCGGAGACGCGTTCGTCGGCGCACTGCTCCGGCGGATCGTCGAGGACCCGTCTGCGCTGCAGGTGAGTGACATCCCATCACCAGTTTGCTTCAGCACTTGTCCGCCACCAGATACTTACCGTACGGAGATGCGTGTTGGGCTGCAGGATGAGAAGAAGCTGAGGGAGGTGCTGAGGTTTGCCAATGCGTGCGGGGCGATCACCACCACCAAGAAGGGTGCAATCCCCTCGTTGCCCAACGTAGCAGAAGCAATGCGACTCTTTGAGAGCGCATAGAACATGATTAGATCTCGAATTGATCCATAGCTACCCTTTTTTTTCTCACAAGCTCTTCTTGTGGCCTTGGAACTGCAAGGCCATCATCAATTCCCTTTCTTGATAACCCTTAGCAACCTTTTACAGATCGAGTTGGTTTCTTGTCGAATGGACTCTACTACCTCAGGTAGTGGGCAAATAATAAATCCATTTTAATCAAAATGTTCATGGTTTCACGATATCTATTTCAGGGAGCAAGAAATGCTTCAACCCTTCCTAACATCTGACGTTTGATAGCAGGAAGCTATATTGTCTGCCACCTATATGATGAAATGTGCATGTTCCTGTGCGGTGTTCTTCTTCCTTCTTTTACCTCCTCGGAAAACAGAGGGGATGAATCCCTATCTAAAGATTCTTCCATATCATGTATCAAGAAGGAATATTAGAGGGAAAAGGGTGACGAAATAAAAAGCGGCGTTTCTGGATGGGACGATGCAGATACATTCACCGATTTCTCTCCAATTACGAGCGAGAGGAAGCGCGAGACAACATATGGGGGGAGGGGAAGGGGAGGCTTGCCTGAAGCAACCAGCGGCGACGACCGTGAGAGGATCGAAGTGACAGGATCAGGAGGAAGCAGGAAGCAGGAAGCAGGAAGACGAAGCCAAGGACTGCTTACTTGTTCAAACCCTAACGACAAAAGGGGATGCGAGGAAGAGGCGAAGACGCAGTGCGTACTGACGTCTCCACCGAACCAGAAATCTGTTGTTTACCGCGCGGGGACGGCTACGGCGTATGGGCATTTATAGTTATTAGCCAGTTTAAAATCTTGAGAATTCTAATTATTAAGGGAGTGAAATATACTTAATAAAAAAGATTTCTTATGTTTATATCATATTTTTATTACTTACCACCAAACACACAGCAATTGTGATGTTAGATAAACATATAGAGAGGCTTTTTAGATATAGTGCAAGGTTTGTACTAAGTATAATTTGCCATTGTAAATTTAGTCTGACTTAATCCCGCCAAATATTAGGATCCTCCCTTATCCCATGACATTAATATACATTCAGAAAGCCCAGATTCAACCATGATTCCTAAGATATAAAATGCCCTTGAACATTCCTAATATTTTCAACATCATAATAAGTTTTTAAATAGTAAAGACATAAAATGTGTCCTCCATTTGTTGCAGTTTTATTTAATATCCAAAGGCTTATATTTCAGCTGTCTAAAAGTGTGTTGGAAATAAATACCTAGTCATGATCATACGAGCAATTAATGTCCTATAAGAAATCAATGCTGGTGATAGTGGCAACAAGGAAGAAGACATACCAGGTACACAAAAGTTGCATCCAACTTTGGTTCCAATACTATCCTTTCAGGGGAAAACTGGAAAATTAATCAGCAATTTAGACACCTATTAAGTAAACCTCACCGATCAGTGAATATAGATAGCATTTTAAACGTGAAACCCAAGTTTGAGATCTAAGGCACAAAGAGGAAACAAAGCAGAGGATATATATACTCCGAGAGCCAATTTTTACAGTCCTTTCGTGTTAGATCTAATAAGATCTTTCAACATCACAAAAGCTAGAATATTTTTGTCAGTTTTGCTTGCCCAAGTCAGGCATCATCCACTCCCAATTGTAGCAACCATCAGCTATGAACATGAGAAGATCAACAGACATTCGTCAGCAAGATCAAGACAAAATATCACAGCAACAACATGAATGATAGATAAATCCAGACATTACTAGGTCCATGGCTGACACTCGAGTGATCCTGGAGCAATTACTTTTAGTACCTATCATGACGCCTGCAGCAAGAAGACAAATATTTTAACATGTTAAATTGAGATAGCTGTCTTTTTTTTTTTTTAATAAATGAAAACAATATATCTATTATGAGCAAGACAATGTTCACATAGGACAAAAGCAGCTTTGATTATGAAAAACAAGCCTTCGATATAATATAGAAAATATATCTGGATTCCTCTTTAGTTTTTTACTTGCAAATTAGTGTTGCACTAGCATAACAAAATAACCTCTAAATATTGCCAATCACCCGATGTTTGATCTCAACTCAATAGACATCAATCAGCTACAATTCCAGTGATAACATTGCAAAGAGAAGAACATAATTAATTCAAGATATTGAAAAACCAATTATTAACAAACAGGGCAAGAAAAGTGTGGTAGGCTGAAGATTACAGGGACCATAGTGTTGACTATCTAGAACCTTAACACAAGGATTGAAAAGAACTTACTACCTAGAGTCTAATAGCAGGCAATGCAATATGGATGAAAAATGAATCTGCCTTTACATAATATTTACCCTTGTAGAAAAAAGGGAAAAAAAATCATACTGTGTTCTTGAAGACCTGGTGATGACCTCCAAAGACTAATATCTGCCAAGCATACCAAATCTCTCACCACAACCAAGGGAAGGATCTAATTCCATATTCACACTCTCAACTACTATTGATATGAACAAGGTCAACATCACTTGATGCATTTTTTAGACTAAATCATGTTAAATTAACAATAATTTTAAACATATTCTACGTCAATGCCCTTCAACACCGACAATATCTTATGTTTAGCTACACAACTCATGACATACAACAAATTCTAAATGATAGCTCTTGAATTGCGATAGCTAGTGAAAATAGACAAACAGAACAGTACAAACTTTAAAACACGTATATAGCAGTACCTATGTCGGTCATAATCTCTGGCACGATCCCTGGAGCGAGAACGTGACCTCCGACTTCTCGAATCATAGCTGCGAGATCGATCAGAACCTCTATCTCGGTCTCTATGACCTCTATCATAATGCCGATCATGGTCCCTGTTTCGTCGATCATGTTCCCTGCCTCTATCTCGGTTATCACCTCGAACATCTCTATTTATATCTCGATCTCTGCTTCCTGCCCTGTCATGATCCCTACTCCGTTCTTTTGACCTAAATCATCAATTTAGAAATATAGTTGTAAATTGATGGCATTACCTAGTTTTTCAAAGCATGAGAAGCAATGAGAATACCTTCTATCATCTTCAGATCGATCAATCTTTCGTTTCTTGTCCCTCTCTTCCTGGAAAACTAAATTGTGAAGACATTGACGTTTTAAGAAAAAACAAGTGGACCATATCCAATTAATTTCAACAAAATCATGATGTTTCAATATGGTCAAAAGTAACAGAAGCAAAGAAATTCAAAATAAATAATCTTCAAAAAAATGCCCTCGAATTTGCTCCACATACATTGTAATAGTTTCAAACATGCATATCACTTCAGGCATCGATAAAACCATATATGTAAAAGGATTATTTTAACTAGTTCCCAGTGATACATCATTTGAAATTTTATCAGAGAAATGAAGATTCACCCAATTAAGAACACACTAATAGCCTACTTGAGAAAGTACTCATAGCAAGACACAAGGTGAATAAAGATTACAGAAGTCTTAAAATCAATTGTCAACCAGAAAAATAAAGCCAATGACAGATTTTGCTTGAAATCAAAATTGTCATTGAAATAATGCATTCAAAAAGAGACTTTCAAATTTCTACTAAGAAATGTATTTAAAAATCTAGATGCCAGCATTTAGGCAAACACACAACATTGAGAATAAGCATTTCTTTGTATCACATAATCATTTATTATTCACAACAAGGTGAAGGAAGTGTCAAAATTAAAACAGGTGCTCATTAAAAACTGTAAATTCTAAAAGTTCACCACCAATCAAAATAGGTGCTTCAGAAACACTTAAACCAGACAGACAGTGACAGTTAAGATGGCTCATAAGTTACCTAACAGGTGTTAAGAAGCTTCTGCTTTCAACATCAGACCCCAAATCACAAAATAAAAGCCAGGGTCATGAAAAAATAAGCAATTTCTTTAAAGTGGAACAAACAGAACATTTTGCTACCAATTTTAATATGCATCACATACAGCTCATCTGCTTACAGACTTTCATTTATTGCAGTTGTCCAGGTAAGGAATAGAACTGATTCTCTGAGTCCATATATGGCCACCTTTGGTACTTCAAAGGATCCCTCCCAGTTCACAGTGTGCTAGCCAAGTAAAAGAAGTGAAGACAGAAACTCAACATAACCACATGGTGATTTTTCAATCGAGGTAAGAAAACTCACTGATGCCAAATTTAAGTGTAACTCTTTATTGCAGAATGTGAAACATTATACCAGCACCTGAACAACATGTTCAGAATTTGAACTTCATGGACATTTAGCAAGAAGACAAACTGAATCGACATGGAAAATAAAGGCAAAAAATGTAACTGTACATCATGTTCAGGATTTAGTGTACATCTGCAACATCTACCTAAAGAAGGTGAATAGTTATTCTAAGAATCAGTAAGGAATAAAATCCAGTAAATAAAAAATTGTACAAAATTGTACACAAGGAGATAATTTGCAAAGGTTACCTGGAGTTCTGCTAGTTTCTCACGGATTTGCATATATCCCAGATGAAGTTTCCCTCCAAAATGATCAGCCAGGCGACGATCACTGAGCATACAATAACAACTGACTCATTAGCATATACAAAAATTTTAATATCTCTTAAGTTCCTAATATACAAGGACCAACGAAACATATATTCTTTTGACTACAAAAGAATATTTGTTTTGCATAATACAATGCAGACAGCCAGTATGTAACAAGGAGGTAGTGCACTAGTCATAAATACATCAAAATCTAGCTCAAAGTCCACAAGGGTTTCAAGTTTTTAGGAGCATGATTACAACTTTTATATGATCAAGTGAGAGGATTACTTGTCGTAGACACTCAAGAATGCTCCACAAATATCGCATACACGCAACTTCTGATCGGTCTGCAAAAGAAACTCGCATGGTGTTACAATTCTTATATTTTTGATTTGATAAAGACAAGGATTATAGGTTAAATGATCATCTAAATGCAAATAAATTTTCCAACAATAGTAACAGAGAAGAGGTGTTGAAGCTGAAAAGCAACTCTCTTAACTAAGAGAAATAAAAGCAACAACTAAGAATGGCAAAGCTAAAATACATCTGACATTTGACAATTAAATATTGAGCACAGATAATAAATGAAGCCCTTAAAATGAAGCAATAGAAAGTTTAAACCAAACAATTTGTAATTGTTAACTGATGTAGGACAACCTAAAGAGTGGTCAGATTGAAGGGTTTGAGGAGGACAGTTGGTAAGGAAGGGAAAAGAAAGGCCAAAAAAGAGAGGATATGAATAACATGTTGGTTCTCAGAAATTTTAATTTAAACAACAAAAAAAATATAGAAGATTCAAAGAAAACTGGTTCTTAGGAAAGGAGAGAAACACTGGACCGCCCTTTTGATTAGTATGACTTAATTGAATAGTTGATGTTGATCCATGTGTCTTCAATGCAGGGTAGTTCCACAAACGGTATGCATCCACGAGTTTGGGATTCAGAAGACTTGGCAATGGTGGATGTTAAATTGTAAGCTAGTGGGGAAGAGGAGAAAGGGAGAGAGAGAAAATCTTGAACTCATTCCAAATCCTTTGAACTCAAGTTGGAAGAAAGAACATATTGACACATCTTATGGAATAAGTCATTTATTAAAAAAACAAATGATCACATTACAAGCCCTTTGGCCCTTTTAAATGCCCCAAGTACGAGAAGATAAGAAAACTAAAAACAAAAAAATACAATCATATCAAGATTAAATTATTTTTTTCTTTGGGAAACCAGTGTCCAGACTCATCTTGGCAAATAATCTTGCCTTTATTTTTTTTTTGTGGCTAGGTAATTCTTTTCCTCGTTTTATTCATTTACTTTCTCTTTCTTCTTTCTTAATCAATTTAGAAAATCAAGACAAAATTGTATGAGGGTGTTGTCATATAGAAACCCAAGTTCTCCAAAAGACCCATCTTATGATACTAACATTATTCCAAAAAAAAAAAATAGATTAAAATTAGAATATGATCAAATCCGAACCTGAGTTCATAACTGATTTGGAAGGATTCAGTTTGACTCTTCTTTCCCTTCCTAGTATGGACGTGGAAAAGTATCTCACTTTCCATCATTAACCACCGACAAATCCATGATTTATTCAGTCTTTCCCTGGCTCTGATAGAATACAATCTCTCATCCCACCGACTCACAAAGCCAATCTTCTGTTACCTCATTGCTTTAATGGCCATGACCAAGCAATCTCCAAATATCTTATGCTCTTGCATTACTTAGTACAAAATCATACCAATACCGTACTCCTTACAGTGATATTTGGACTATTTGTCAAATTATACCATACAATTATCCACTGGAGTTTTTGTTTCATTTAATGCATGAATCCATTAACATGAGCATTAACTCCATCTATGCATACATATTGAGATTTCCCTCTACCGAAACCATACTTGAAAAAAGGACTACATCAGTAGTTAATGGAAACTAGATTGATTGCAAGGTTAGGTTACATGTGACTTGTCTTGAAGTTAAACTTATTGGGTCTAATTCAGGTCTCTTTATCTATTTTTCTAGTTATTGGAGCAATTATCATCATTTTAATTGAGAAAAGAAAAAGATAACAATTCAGATTCCATGAATCATAGGCAAGTTCTAGTCTAGGAAGGAGAAATATCAGTCAGGTCCAGATTTGGTACTCTTTTCATTGATTATTTGTATCATTTTTTCCTATATTAATGAGAACACACAACCCATCTCTAATGCATCAAAAAATTGATTGTTCTCTCTTGTTAGGGAATGAATGATTTGAAACTGGGAAAGAAAACAGTGATTTCTCTTGGCAGCATGTCCTCAACCTCTCTTGGGTGTGCATCTCCTTCCCTCCCTCCCCCCTCTCTCCTCTTCGTATCTTTCTCTACCTTTCTGCAGGAATAATAAAACAAATTGTAATCTTCTTTTCCCCCCAGAACTGTTGGGAGTATTACAGCTTCTCATTATATTAAATCTCCTTTTCTCCTCTCCTTGTAGGATACCATATAACATCAAAGTGATATTAATTGCTTATTCAAAATTTTGTAACCACAAATGGCACATTTGTTATCCCACCTACAAAAAGTCCCAAGCATGGCCTGCCTTTTTGACATCCTGAAAACCAACTTCAAAATATAATAACTTTTTACTTCTCAATTCTAAAGGCTTGACTAAGACCAAGCCTACATAGCAAAGTTGTAGCTGCACAACTTAAGATAATTGACATTACATTGATAATAATCAGACAAAAAATTTTGTTTAATCTATCCGCGAAGCTCTTCATCTTAGATGCTGAGCAGGATGACAATATGCATACTGATACTTGGTTTGCAGAGATCTCAATAAGCCAGGTGCAATCAGGATAATTGGAATATAAAGTTTATTGAAGACAAACACAAAAGGAACAAGTATCTATAACCAAGGTCTTTAAATTCCTTCAATCATATGATAGAGCCTGTTTGTAGCTCAACATAAAAAAGTATAACTACACTGAGGCATATATCTACATGTCTAAATACAGAAAACATATATATTAAAAATATTAAATATCAGTTCATGTTTCAAAAAGGAGATAATAGAACAGCTTTCTCAGTTCAGTTGAACTCACTATTCGAACATCAACAGCACTATACTTTGAAGGTTCTATAACAGGCTCTTGCCGTCCACCCAGCTGAAGAAAAAGGTACTCATAGTTGTAATGAAGCAAGTTTAACATAACATAAGACATAGTTTTCACAGGTAGACAAATTAAACAAGATTATCACAGGTTGACACATGTAAGGGTCATAATTTAAGTGACGAAGGAGGAAAAACCTTTTTCAGAGCCTCTGCCTCTTCTAGAGCTTTCTGGGCCTCATCTATCATTCCCCTCTCACCTGTTATTTCAAGGGGGTAAAACAAACATTAATTGAAAAGGGAAGAAAATGTAATTTTTCTACCTGTGATTTTACTTCTCCACAAAAAGTGTCACTTAAATTATACAATTTGCTCCACTGAACATTTGGCGATTGTTGCTACACAACTAACTGAAATTAGCTCATGACAAAAAAAAGCCCATGGTTTTTTAATCTTATGCTACATAAACAGAGGGGAAACCAAGCATTTACTGGTAATATTAATACTTCATTGATATGCTGGCACCTATAGAACACTAACATGGTCCAGGCTCCAGACACAGTTCGTTGAATGGTTTAAACAGAGCACATACCACCCAGTTAGAGACCCATATTGGTCTATTTATGTTGCCCTGTCAGTCCACATTACCACATGCCAACAAAAAATTTATGTAATATCCAGTGGGCCCACATGGATGTTACCTGCATACAAGATTTGCAATACTGCCGAGTACAGCATGGTATGGACGGTGTTTATGGCTCCGATCGCCTATCAGCATGTGAACCAAGGTAAACCTGGCATGCCCATCTGGTACAGGGACTGTACCATCTGGTACAAGGTCTATACCACCTGGTATGCCCAGAACAGGGTCTGTGCCATCTGGTATAGGTCAGTATATGTCCAATACCAGGCAGTTTCTTCTCTTTTATTTTTCATTTTATTCATGGTTTTTTCTGAAACTTGATAAACATCGAATTTTGATGCTTGTACACTGGTACAATACCCGTCTGAACCCTGACCGATTACACAAATTTGTGAACCTTGCATGTATACCACATCAGTGGAATGTCATGACAATCTTGGACAAGTATCTATGATATTTTGACCTGAGTTGAGAAACAAAACTATAATTTAAAGTAAAACACCAATCAATTTTCACTTTTATAGCTACGGTTGACGTTTTGAATAAGACCACCCAAAAGGAAGTAAGCATTAATCCCTGAAATAAATTTACTGCTATTAGATATTAATATGTAACAGTGAACTTTCTGCCTCAAATAGCCTGTGAAAACTTAGGTTCTGTAGCCATTACTGAAATTTTCCCAGTATCTCTGACAGCTAAAGCTATGAAATGGCAAGTGTGAAGCCATAGTTATCCAATTGAATATGTCAAACCAATCAAAAACTTCACTATGCCAAGAACAAATGCCTGCATTCTAGAGGAATGGTTTTCCTATAGTAAGATAGGATGAGCTTGGAATGTCAGGGCATCATAGTCTTCCAACAGATTGTTCCCACCAACCAAGTGGTAGTGGAAGGCTGTAAATATACTCAAAAGCCTCTGATTTCAAAAACAGATAGCAAAGCTTGAAACATGGACAACTTGCAGTAGCACATTGACATTCCCCTCTAAACTTCTTTCTGGGTCACATTGAGAACTATCCATTCATACTGAGAAATGCAATATGAGCCATCCAAACTTAAAGTACATGTTGAAAAATAGCAATTCAGCATCAGTAACTAAAGAGTGATTTACCAAGATCTTCTGCCTTCTTAAGTTTTTCATTGATCATTTCTTGTGTACGAGGATCTGGAGGATTGAGAACAGACAGAGTTGCTAATTGAGGAGGATTTTGATTTGGCTGCGGCAAAGAAGCCCTATCTTTGTTAAAAGCATCAAGTAGAAGAATTGCCTGCACTGAAAACAAGAAGTTATCACTCCATTGCACCAAAATTAATAAGCTTAAAAAAGAAGTAATCAGAAACATCATAACCTAGTACCGCATAACACAAAGTTACTACAGATTGACTTTGCAGAATAATGCCACATAAATCTATTATGGAATGACTCTGGAATCATACCTGTTTGTCAGCTCTCTGGGCTTTGAGCTCCTCCACCACTTCTAGAACCCGTATTTTACTATCAGTTTTTCCTTCAAAATCTGGAAACAAAACCCTATTATTTAACTTAAGCAACATGTAACAACAATTATTAATCTATATGTTATATTAGTAAGCAATATGGTGTTAAGCATAAGCTACATTAGGAATAACAAGAGAATGAAAAGCATCAGAAAAAGTGTCATTCTTTGACAATTTATCAAAAACTTGAGAGCACAGGCATACAAGAAAAAGAAAAAGATAAGCATCGCAATGTTATTTGCAATGAAACAATTATAAAATGACTTTGTAGAGCAGAGGAAAACAATTTTTATGAATTTCATGTCAAAGATGACAGGTTAGCCTGGATTCAATATGAGCCAACCTGCTGCAAGCTGGGCCTATTCAAGATATCACAAAACTTGGGTTGCAAAATCCTGATACGAGCTGAATTAAGTTGGGATTCATCTAAGGGATAGGGCAACCTGACACAAACCGAAGTTGAGGAACCCAACGAAGCTCACATAGTATTAGCATATATATGCAAAACTTAAAACTTCAACCAGTGTATCAACCCAACTTTGTTACAAATTTTATCTGAAGCTAATTTCTAAATGCCTACCCCCCACCAAACAACCCACTAAAAAAACAAAACACCAGTCTCCCTCCATCTCTTTTCTCTCTCGCAATCAGTTTGCCCAATTCGGGTGGGGCAAAAATGGGTAATGAGTCATGGTAGGAAGATGATTATACAAATGTATCATTGGCATTTTTAAATCCATTCCTATTTTTATCATTTTTTATTTCTAATATTATTTCAGAAGATCCATACAGTGGCATAATAGATATTAGACAAACAAACAAGGGCCTCTGGATCTGTAAAAAGAGATCAACATGTTACAACAGAATGGTTTACAACAAGACGGCATGTTTGTGCCAACATGTCCATGACAGACCTGCTCAACTACCAACTAGGCACCCTAGTTGCCTCCACCACATAAGATCAGCAAAAACCAGTAAATACCATGGTCCAGACTGGTTCAACTGGTGTTTGAAACCATGGTCTAAAGTTTAGCCTCTAAACTACTCAAGTTTTGATTATAAAATTGTTTGTTACATTTCATGCCTGAAAGCTGACAAGATATTACGAAGTTAATAACTACATCTCTAAATGGTGGAATAAATTGTTTTACAAATAAAATAAAAGCATCATAGACAAGATTTAAACAAGTTACTATGGCTTCTTTGGCTATAACTAATAAGCAGGAAATGTACTCTACAAAGGCAACCATTAATCCAATAACTGAAGTAACTAAAATTACAGCATAAGTTCTCCTACAAAAAGATAGATTCAAACACAAATTACAGAAATTATTTTCTATGGACAGTAAAAAAAAATTACCAAAAGCATCAGCTTCTTTCAATTTCTCCTTTATATGCCTTGACAATTCCATGACTTCAGGTGTCTTCAATTTAACAGGATAAAAATCATTAGAGAAACTTATGCCAGATGCTAGAGAAATTATCATTATGCATATAAAAGAAATAAATAAATACCTGAGTAACATTGGATACAGATATTGCTATAGCAGCCTTAGCATCCTCCTCCTCAAGACGCTTGAGAGCTCTTTGAATTTTCCTTTCGCATTCAACAATGAGTCTTTCAATCATATCTTCAAGTTCTCGATCAAAATTATGATCGCCTTTTGCTTTTGCTTCTTCATATCTATGGGGAATTTAGGAAGACAATACAAGTGTAGAGCTTCTGTAGCAAACAACAAAAGGAATCTAATAATCAAAGTTTCTAATTAATGGTGGTTCTGACCTTCCAGGAACACAAAAATTTCCATATATTTAGAAAAGTATGCATGTATGCTAGTATGTGTATGCATACAATAGTGTAGAATTTTTATATTTAGGACGAAAGACTCATATATGCAATATGCATGTATGCATAAGAACAGGATACAAAAATGAAAAACCTATTGACATATGTATGTACATACATACATATACATATATATATACATACATACATATACATATATATATATATATATATATACATACATATCAAGGTATACAGTTTCAAATAATACCGTCCTGTCACATACAAACTTCTAAACAAGATGTTTGATGTAATGCTTATGTATGTCCGTATCTTTTGGCATGTTCATGCCTTGTACAGCATGTAGAGGGGCGGCCGAAGACTTAATAGTCCCATTTTAGTTGAGTTGGTGGCCTCTTTAGGCTTGTAAATAAAGGTTGGGTCATGTGGACACGTGCGAGAGATTTTCGGTCTGTAATGGACCATTTTACCCTTTATTGTGCAACTGTTCAGAGCTTGTAAAGTCTGTTTGTAATTTGCATTGTCTATGAAGTGTTTTTCGGAGATGTTTGCTTGTGGATCCCGATTGAGGCGTTTTCTCTAACTCGTTCTCTCTTTCGTGGGTCCTAAGGGATATGGGAGACTTCGGGGAGGCTGACCTTTGCGGACGGACACACAAGGGTGCCGCACGACTTAGGCAAAACCAGCTATGTCCGTGACAAATGGTATCAGAGCGGGACAAGCACTCATAGAAACACTTAGCATGCAAACGTGGGGGACCTAGCGGGCCTGCGTTGAGGGCAGTCAGCACACGCGCGACCGTTTGGGGGAAAACGGGCATGGAGATGTAGGGAAAAGGAGTCGCTCGGAGGAGCGGGCATCTGACATTGGCATTCAGAGGAATGGCCAACCCTTCGCGCAAGAGGCACCACGAGAACAGACAAGCTTGGAAGAATGCGGAGCGCACAAAGGTTGGGATGGCTGAGTTTGAGCTACGGCTCAACGTTGACAACTATACTTGATGGTGCTCAATACAAGCGAGGCGCTTGGTAAAGGATGAGACCATGCAAAGTGGAATGAGTTGCTCAACGACCAAAAGAGTTATGCAAAGCTCACAGAGGTGAGGGGAATTGCTAACACGAAGAATTTGGTACTCATGCATGGGCATGTATGCGGACGATGGAATGTTCGTGGCCATCCCAAGGCGACTGAAACTCGGCGCCATTGAGCATTGAAACTTTCTCTTCGGCATGTGAAGGATACGTCCGTAGGAGGCTGAAGTGTGCAACGAGTTCAGCATGTTGCTAGGCCTTGAGGGGTGCAGCGGGGGTTGTATTGACGGGGAGTCGCAATCTAGCAAGTGCGTTTGCAGGAGGTAGAACAATGCACAGTTTGTTCAGTAGATTGGAGTAGTCCAAGGGGATGGTGGTCTCCGAAACGAAGAGAGATGTTGCTCCAACAGGATAGTTATCCAGGAGGGATAAGTCCCGGCTCTCCAGAGGGAGAATCATGTGGGACAGACCTCACAAGTTGAGGAGGAGTACCTCAATAAACAACAACTCCACGAAGCTCAATGGACTGAGCAAGCAGCAAGGAGTCGTCGTATGATCTCGCTTGAGAGAATGCATTGGTGGATGCATTGCAAGATCAAGTGGGGGAGCGACCCAAAGCAACTTAAATGAAGGCACACTTGGAGTCGATGTGGAGATCGGACTCAAGGGAGGGCTGACCCGTGAAATGGTGGGCGCGACGGCCACCATCGACTCAATGCAAAAACGAGGAGCGGAGCAACTTGGGTGTAACTTGGCGAAGTACCCAAGCCGCATGAAGGGAGCCAGCATAAAAGTTGGAACATGGAGCGGAGGCACAGTGCTTTCCTTAGACAGAGGTCAAGGACATGAACTCTTGCAGAGGCAAGAGTAGAATCATGTTGTTCCATGGGTCCTTCATTCTGACGGAGCGGACTCATCTTGCATGGTGCCAAAGACGAAGGGAGCTTCTGGGCACATGCACCTTATCTCGGAGGAGCATTTGATGGAGGAACTAAGGCGACTCAATTTGCGGAGGCGAAGTTGAGTTCAGAAGGCCTTAGCACGGGGCAAGAGGACGCAGAGGTGGGTACTCTTGAAGAATATGCCATAGTGTTGCCATTCAAGTTGCCATGAAGGAAGTGGTGCGCAGCGGAGATTGTGCTGGTAGGGGCAGAGGCCCAAGATCCAGACAATGGTGGCAAACTATAGTGAAGTCGGTGGACTTCGGAAGCTACTAGGCGACGGACTGTCCTAGAGCGGTGCTTCATCTAGGTGTGACCCAAGAGTGGGTGGATGAAGGTCGATTGCCAAAGGAGCGAACAAAATCGAAGGTGGAAGAGACCTTGCGATGTATTAGCAGAGGCCACACATGGAGGGTTCACAATTCGAGTTTATTCCACAAGGATCAGAATGCAATGGAGATGTCACCAGGAGGCGACATGGTGCAGCGGATCGTGGTGGAACAATTCGTGGCAATACGATACACACGATCTAGACCCGTAAGGGACTAGATCACATGGAGGTATGATCGGGAGCTACTAGAAGCTCCACTTCGGTGAACAACACGACGGCAAGAAGGGCTATGGATTCAAGGAGTGAAGGTCATGGTATCGCAGAGGCGGGTCTTCCGTGCGTGCATCGAATTTTGCATCGGATGAAAATCTTGGTCATCAGCATATGGGGGTTGTATTCCACCAAGGGAAAAGTTTGAATGCAAGTACCAGTGAGTTCCATGGGAGGGACTTGATCATGCAGAGGTATGATCGAAGCAGCTGGAGAGTTGGACTGCTCCAGAGCTCATATTCGCTTAAGGGAGCCCGACAAGTCAGAGGACAAGGTCGAGTAAGCAAACGTTGCTACCAAGGAACCTAAGGAGAACAGAATCGGTGCAAATCCTACAACGTGATGGCAGAGGCCATGCATTGGAGTTGCAGTCTGTCTTTCCATCGACCAAACGGACTGCTTGGAGAATACAGAGGTGTTGAAGCAAGGGGTCGAAAGGGGCGAGGAAGCGACGACGAGTCCAGAGGGACTTAGCTACCCAAAATCAAGCATCAGTCAGAATGTAAGTGAACTCAGAGGAGTGCCACAGAGACATATCTACTGATCGTGAAGAAAAGGGATACAGATGCGAGGCGACGGATAGTAGGGCCATGGGCATGGCAGCGCCATGGTACTGCAGAGGCGGGACTTCCGTGAAAGTCATTGATCCCTTACTCTCATGGAGGGAGAGCGCTTGGTCGTGAAAGGGGCCGAGGAGGTGGAGCATGCAGAGGCAATCTCCAAGTACCGAGACAAGGCTGAAGGGCAGAGGCCGAGGAACTTCGTAAGACCGGTGTCAATGAGCTTCTCATCAAGATAGCCAAAAGTGAAGGACTTCGGGTCATGCAAAAGTGCATAACCAAGGAACGAAGCAGGTAGTACGCGGTGCTGTACCTTTGTTACTCAGTGGAGTATGCGGCAGGGTTGATGGAGAAGATGGTACAATCCCAGAGGCGACCAAACCTATGAGAGAATTACTCCAAGTTGGGGTGAAAACTTCCTGCATTCCAGAAGTTCGATGGCATTGAGAAGGTGAATCACAGTAACTAACTCAACGCAAGGAGTGCAAACACTTCAAGTGCTTTAGAAGTGTGAGCAAAGAGCAGGCGAAGGCCAGTAACCAGCTCGATGCATGGAGTACAACCTCGAGGAGGCGGGCGAAGTCAAGTAACCTTTGCCTTCTCAACCCTTAAGAGAATGGGCGAAACCGAGTACCCCAATTCTCTTATCTATCCAGCAAGGAGCTCTGTATATGTTCAAAGACCCTTCAAAGATAATGGAAGACAATAATTGTCAAATCCTCACCAACGATGATCAGTGCTACTGAGAGTAGATTGTCCGCTTCATTTCCCAACGAAATGCCAATCGAAAGCGGAAATGATGCGAACCTACTTGGATGTGACAACTAAGTGAAAGAAGAGTCAATGAGCAAATTTTGTGGAGGAAGGACCCAAAACTTCAGAAGTTTGCGAGACGATGCTCGTTAAAGCTCCAACAAGCATCCACCCAGTTCAAGTAGCATGAGGAATTTGAGAGACTGGCGCAGTAAGGATGGTCTTTTCCTTCATTTGGAGGATCCGCAGGAATCAACAAGGATCAACACAACTCAGCCAACCCCACACCAGAGTTAGAGTCATTGGTGAGTTGAAGCAGCATGGCGGATCAAAGGTTCGACTACTCAAAAACAGCAGCGGAGAGCAGCTAGGAGCCAAGAGGCGCATTGTAGCTGGAGCAGAAGATTGAAAACTCAGCAAAGGCGAGGAGTTGCAGTGTCGACAAAGGCTTCAACGAGGACGTCGAAGGAATAAGTGGGGGAGAATGTCACGGACAAACTTCTAAACAAGATGTTTGATGTAATGCTTATGTATGTCCGTGTCTTTTGGCATGTTCATGCCTTGTACAGCATGTAGAGGGGCGGCCGAAGGCTTAATAGTCCCATTTTAGTTGAGTTGGTGGCCTCTTTAGGCTTGTAAATAAAGGTTGGGTCATGTGGACACGTGCGAGAGATTTTCGGTCTGTAATGGACCATTTTACCCTTTGTTGTGCAACTGTTCAGAGCTTGTAAAGTCTGTTTGTAATTTGCATTGTCTATGAAGTGTTTTTCGAAGATGTTTGCTTGTGGATCCCGATTGAGGCGTTTTTTCTAACTCGTTCTCTCTTTCGTGGGTCCTAAGGGATATGGGAGACTTCGGGGAGGCTGACCTTTGCGGACGAACACGCAAGGGTGCCGCACGACTTAGGCAAAACCAGCTAAGTCCGTGACAGTCTGTACCGGGCGGTACATATCGGTTCGTCAGTTGACCGGTACACAGACCGCCCATTACCGGACAGTAAATATATATATTCTTTTTTTAAAGCGACGTCACCACGTGTGGGAGAAGGAATATATATATATATATAAAGGTGACGTCGCGTCGCCTCAGCGTTGTCCACCAAAAGAGCCATCAGGAACTCATAATTCAAGAACTGCTTCTCAAAATACATCTTCATAATGTGATTCTCCAGAGAACAGATACATAAGAAACCTATTCATAACCCCATCTCTTTTTTCCTTTTTCCATCCAAAGCTAAGAATGCTAGATGTTGTCCACCAATATGGTTTTGCATAAAAATGAAAGTTACCAAGAAACCCCTTCAGCCACAAGGATTACCTGCCTGACAGATGACTGCATCCTGCCAACTGAAGGTGTTCAATAAAGAAAATAAGGATACTTGAGAATTTTTTTTATCAAAATTATGTTTCATAGAAGCAAATATACATGTTCAAGTCGTGAATCCTACGAATCCTATAGAAGATTACATATATAGATAAAGCAGCAATAAAACAAGAACTGAGAAAGACAAACAGGGGATATGACTGTTTAAAGTTGTGTTGACTGTCCAGAAAAGGTGTATGAATGATGGAGAGAGATTAATCTGATAGTGGATGATTGAAGGATGAAGCATGACGAAGAAACAGTCACTGATCAGCTATATAAGGAGTTAAGAACCTTGCCTGGTGACACTAGCATAATATTTAACACACATACAAGGAGGTTAGTAAGGTAAATTAGAAAAAGCAAATGCAAAGAATCCACATTAGACCTATAATCTCTAACATAACACCTACAATATATGACAATAGTATTAACTATCAAGAATCATATCCGAGGCAGGACAATTGGTTACCAATGCTTGATAAACAATCACCGGCAAGCAACACTAAAAGCACACAAAGTGAATGTTGCATAAGCATATTAAAGCAGGTTATTTATCTTGTATGGAAGTTCACAAACTTTTGTTCAACAAAAAATGTGTTACTAAATGGTTTTTTGAGATCATATAGCCAATCTGAAATTAACAGTTATGGACACTCTGGTTCTTTGTTTGGTAGAATTCCTCGTTCTACATGAATCAGTGCTGACGAATCTAAAGTAAAAGAAAATATAGAAATTTAATAAGAAAAAAGGATACTCCTTCCTGAGCTGCAAAGAGTGAATCTTTGGGCAGGGACCCATATCCATTTTCTGATGCAAATTGGTACAGCTTTATTAGTGAAAGAACGTATATAAGTAGTTTTAAATTTCAAAGCCTTAAGTGCAGGCATAAAAATCAGCACTCAGCAGCACACCTTGGAAGGTAAACCAAGTTAAAAAAGATCGAGATAATACCAACTGCCGCTGTGAACAAGCCATGACATCGCAATCATGAAAATGGAATATCAGAAGACAGAAAACAAATCACAATATGATAGACATCATGAAAGTCAAATAGGGCTACGATTCTCTCATCTTAAGTCATCATATCAACAATACACACCGAGCTAGAAAGAACTACAAGCCCCACATAGTTCCTCTCCCAGAAAGGCATAGAGACGGAGAAACTTTACATTTGCCAAGTTAGCAACATCAATATTGTACACGACAGGAAATGTGAAAAAAACACCAGCTAAAATAAACCAAAAACCAAGCTCAAAGTACAAGTTGTATTCTTCAGATCTTTGGAAGCACCTGACGACAAGATAGGATCACAAAAGAGGGGCAAAAGCTTGAAACTTAACTAGTAACGAACATTCATAAAACACAAAATCAAATGGAAACAAAGGATTTTTGACACCAAAATGGAAGGAAGAAAAATCATGCAAGAACAGTCAGTAAACAGAGCTTGCGACTTCATTTCGCTGTTAACATCACACCAACAGCTCCAGATTCAGAATCCATATTTGAATGTACAAGCATCCAAGAGTAGGGTTTCAGGAAGGTGAGGTGAGGCACCGTGAGCTGGAAGAGGTCATGGGGGCAGAGGCCGGCCAAGAAGAGGCGGCAGACGTCGCGGTCGTAGTACTTGCGGCTCACCTCCGTCACGTCCCCGTTGCGGTTAGCGCCCATGAGCACGTCGAGTTGCTTCCTGATGGCGTCCATCCTATTTATCTCTCTCTATCTACCTATCGAGGGCTAGGGCTTCGATGAGGGTTCTGGATTTGCCTCTCTCCTCTGCTCTCTCAAATTCGCGACGGAACTTCCTACAAGGATCGCCGACGAGAGTGAGAAGCCAAGAGATGAGGAAGGGAGTTGTTGCTTCGAGAGGGCTCTTCTTCGGCGGAGGAAATGCCCTCTTAAAAGGCAGCCCTTTTCCGTCCCCTTGGTTGAGCCGTGGCGTGGTTTTCAGAAGGGGTTGTTTCTGGGGAACTCACAATTGACAAGGAGGAAATTGCAAATATTGGAAATAGCATATAAATTTGATTTATAATTTTTTTTATTACTGAAAAAAAAATAAAATACTGTAACTCCATTTAAAAATCCTATAACTGGAAAACATCTATTTTTTTTTGTCAACATTTCTCCATCATATATGATTATAAATATTATAATTTTTTTTTAAATATTTAGACCTAAGATAAGGTTAAAAAAAAATAGAATTGTATCATGTTTTATTTGAAAGATATCAAGATCTTCCTAATTAACATCCAAAATTATTAATTTAAGGCATTATAATATTATTATTTAGTTTATAAAATTTAAAATTCGAAGATCTTATAAAATTGTTAATTATTATAAAATTTAAAGTGTGGAGGTTTAGAAGCACTCGGGTGGGTGATTGACAAAAGACAAAATAACAGTATCTGATGGTGAAATTTTGGTTGACAGATTCATTTGAAGCTTGGCTCATTAATACCATGCAACTCTCAGATCGTCATTCATTTCTGCTACATATTAACAAATGTCCACATGGCCTTATAATTAATGTTTTTTATCCTCCATATAGAACAAGCATGTGCACATGCTAGTAAGTTGTTTTCATTGTACAAACTCCTCATAATATCCTAAAAACAACAAATTGTAATGTCATCGAGTTCTGCAGAAAAAAATAATATTCTTAGTCAAATCAAGAACGTTCAAATCACCGGATGGAACCCATGAAATCGAAACAACTATGATAAGGAATGGGAGCTTAAGGTAGGGAAAACGAGAGAGAACGATGGGATATTAGCTAGGACAATTTATTGTAAAGTTGAAAGTAAATTGGATTTAGGAAATGAAACGACAACAAATAATCAAAAGCTCAGACTATGGGAAGATATACAAGAGGACAACGAATTCATTTCATGTCAGAAAAACATTTACTCTGAATGATATCTGAAAAGTGATGAATATCTCATATAACCAAAAGCATATTACACACAACTAGGCAACATTACAGAGATCTTGAAAGAATATTAGTTTCCAAATAATACAGACCTGTGTTTATTACAGAAAGAACTGCACTAAAAGTTATCCTTGGCTCGACGAATGATACCCAAGGCTTGTGCATCACTTGCAGAAAGGGGGATATTCAACTTTTGCCGGATCTCAGGACTGGAGGTGCGCAGAAATGGATTACACTGTTTTTCTCTTTTTATTGTTGTCGGAATCTAGAACATCACAGTATGTCAATGATCAAATTCAACAAGTGTTACAAAGTCAAGATGAGTTCTTTCATTCTTTTAAAATAAACAGAATTCTCATCAAAAGGCTTTCTGGAATGACAAGAAAAGGACACCACTGAGCCAACATATATAGTTTGATTTCTGTTGTATTCAAATCAACAAAGACAAAATCACTATTAAGTTTTAATAGTATTACCGTTGGCAGCATTTTACTGCGTAGCTGAGCAACATGTGCTGCATATTCCTGGAGTGCTTGATTGTTGGGTTCTATAGATAAGGCAAACTTAGAGTTGCTCTGCCAGAAGCACCAGTAACATCAATACTGCATCCACAACTTGTCACTTAAATACTAAAAGAAATGACCTCATACCAGAGTATATTCATGACCACAGTATACATCTGTGGCATCCGGTAAAGACATTATTTGTTGAAGCGAAGAAAGCATCTGCATCAGGAGAAATACAACTTGTTATGCACATTATAGAAACAAGATAAAATAATGCAAAATTGTCAATGACTCATTTGTTTTATGTCAAAGTTCAACATGGTGCATTTACTTTAATTTGGCACTCACAAGTTGCTTGCAATGCACATAACTTTATGCTTCTTTTTGATATATGATCTTTTTAAAGGCAATAACACTAGTCATTCTTTAGATACATATGCTAACACAAATGAACCCCACATCCACACTCGAACAATAGGTATATGCAGATATAGAACTATAGAAAAAACTAGTCAATGTATTTAATTTACAAATTGATCATGAGAACGAAAAAATTCATAGATTTTGTCATCTGTAAACATTCCAGGACAAACAAGTTAAGAATGCATCAGCCATTTTTCTTGCCCATTTTAAACGTAATGGACTAGTTTGCTATAGCCTGTCCACTTTAAAAGTCTTATCATCAAAGCCACAGAAATAGGGTGTGTGACAGCAAACACAAAATCACATATTTTGGCAAAAGAAAACCTGATCTGGATCTCCTTCAAAAAGTTTGCCACAGGATAAGCTAAATAAGGCATCCCCGGTAAATACTGCTCCACATCCTGGAAAGTAATAGCTCACATGACCTGTTAAAATTTAAAAATGGTTAAGAATATTTTGCATCATCACAAGGAAGACAAAGTTGTCTTACAGGATGGCCAGCAGTTGTACTATATGCTGGCCATGGTTCTTAGAATTTTGGTAAAGTTATTGCAGCAGTTGCAAAATTTTATTATGAACTAACACCGATAAATGATTGGACCACCAAAGAATTTTGGTAAAAAGTAAAGTAACTAGAACTTTGACACTAATCATGGTTCTTAGAAAAGCAAAATGAAAAGCTAATGGTATTACTATGGAAACACTATCTGAATAACAAATCATGACAATCAAAATATGTTGGTGATGAAGTATACTGTAATATTTGGATACATGACAATAGTGCCCCTTTTGCAAAAGATTTTTATGTGAAGATATTGCTTTCCCAGAGACTGACCAAGAGTGAGCAACAAATAGAATGTCAGTTATGAAATGAAAGAAAAAGAGGCTAATCTGACCAAAATTCTGCAAGGAAGAAAATAGCAAAATAATTAAATGCTGTACATTCAAATGATCAAATAGATTTGACCTTTTGTGTGACCAGGAGTTTCCATCACGAGCACCTCATGGCCTGCAAACATCCACGTTTCTCGATCATGTAGGGATATGTCTATGCCAGGAATTCTATCCTTGTCTTTAGCAGAACCAATAACCTAATTTTAGCATACTGAAGTCAAGAACTAGCCAAAAATAACTTTATCAAAATATTAGTTGCAAACTTGCACTTCCAGCAAATGCATGCTTTTAGAGTACACAAGATCATCTATTTCCCAAACTAAGTTGAAATGTCAGCCATTCCCATTCTTGTCACATTTAAATTAGATTTCTATCTAAATGAATTATTAAGATGCTATAGTAGTGAGAAATGCGGAAAAAAAAAACAAACCATTGATGTGTTCCATCCACTTCCAACAATGTCAAACAGAAGGTTATAACTCCAATATGACAATAATTGAAATGTCAGCCATTCCCATTCTTGTCACATTTAAATTAGATTTCTATCTAAATGAATTATTAAGATGCTATAGTAGTGAGAAATGCGGAAAAAAAAAACAAACCATTGATGTGTTCCATCCACTTCCAACAATTTCAAACAGAAGGTTATAACTCCAATATGACAATAATTGGCAATCAAAAGACTATGCTGCCAGATACATGTTCTGGGTATAATTGACCAAAAATCTGTCGTATGGGAAATAATGCATGATCTCAATATCTTTTCGCATTCTCCTAGGGAAACTTCATCATTCTCTCCTAGTGAAATATCAATTTCACAACTTAATCGTTTGAAAGGAATTTCCAGCTATGCAGAGATAATTGACCAAAATTGAATTCCCAAATACTACAACCTCTGTTATTTCATGCATAACTCAGCTGTAGTAATTGTCTGATTGTTCTGTGACTAGCAATACAAATCAACTTAAGTGAAGGGTTCCTAAAACTATGACAACTGTATATCAAAATAATAAAGAAACCACAAAGACATAGATATTTGCTAAATTACAGAGACAATAAATCATTTTTTCCAGATAAATCAGAAAGGCAATGAGACAATGACAAAAGAAAAGAGGTTTATATTGGTAGAGTCTATTTCAGTCCCAGAATCACATGGAAAAAGAAATCGTCTACCATCATACCTTTGCACCATACCTTGCTTTCAGCTCCAAGTTTCCACCAGTATGATCATAGTGATGATGAGTATTAAGTATGTAAGTTAAGTTCTGATTTCTGCGTTCCAGCACATTTATAACAGGTGCGGCTTCAGAAGGATCAACGACTCCAACTGTACCTGTATCTATGTCATGCAAAAGATATGCATAATTATCTTGAAGGCACGGCACCTGAAAAAAATGTGGGACACATTAACACCAAAAGAAAAGTGAGGACACTGGCTGAGCCATGGTATGAAAACACAAGATTGCCACAGGCTGAGATATACAAAACTTAAATGCAGACATACAGAGGCAGCTTTGCAAATAGTAGTTTGTAACAGACACAGAGAACAAATTTCAGCATTATATACAACCATTTCTTTATAAATTGGACTAAAGTATGCGTTTGCTACCCCCCACTTGATCATATTTTAAAAGGTTATCAAAATCATGAAACTGGGAAGACAACATCATCTTCTAGATAAAGCATTATTAAGTAGGCTAAGTTGTACAAACTGTCACAAGATGACCATTGCTGTCCATGACTTCTTCATTTTCCTTATGCAGAATGTTAAGATGAAGGGTGTAAAATCAGAACAATTTGTTCTATTAATCCATAATATTTATAAAGAGACAGCTTAATACACAAGGCTCCCACAAATGATGGATTTGGGGAAGATCAATTTACATAGCTTTGCCCTTGGAAGCATAATCACTGTTTTCTAACCCAAATTCTAGTCACCTAGATCACAAGGAGAAATTCTGCCATGATATCAACGCTCACTCTCAATCTATAAGATATAAGGCTTATTTAGAGCACTTCAAAATTATTTATAGATCAGGATTATTTATCATTCTTTCTCGAAGCCAAAACAACCAAATAACTCTCTTAAACTATCAGGAACTTTATTCAACTATTACAAAATTTACTGAAGGTATCAATATTCCCTCAACATAGAGCAAAAAAATAATGAATTGTAATCTGATTCTACGCAACATGTCTCTAGGATACAGAAAGCTCAATAGATATTCAAATTGGATAAGGTTCCAGACAGATGTCTTACCATTCTTTTTCATGTATACCTTTTTCCCTGTTAATATGACAGCTAGCACCAATACCCATCATACAAAAGGCTAAATCATCTTACTTGGCAAAATTTCTATTTTTAATATCTAACTAGTAAATCAAAAAATTTTGGTTGAATACTATCTGAACAATAAAAGATCTACTCATACAGAATCTTCTTTCGTAACCCCTACCGAGTAAGATTTTGAATACCCTAGACAGAAAGACCAAAGACTTGGTCAATCACAAAAAAAATGTGCCCACCTTGGCATTGTCCAAGGACATTGCAACCAATAGTGCTATGTGATGATAAAAGGTCCTCACTGTTTTTTCTTCTATTAAGTAACAGAAAAATTATCCAAATACAACTAGTAAGCTAAAGAATGTGGTAGATTCATGACCATAAAGATAACTTCTAAAGTTGGCATATGAAAGGGAACTGATAGCTATTAGGTTAACTTGTGTTACTGTTCTCAACAAGCGCTCAATGGCAAAAAAGATTCCATGAAAAAAGAAACATGCAGCTGACTCCAAATATCTGGAGAATATGCTTGTGTTGTTGCAAATCTTAATGTGAGGGGATTGTCAAAGTAACTCATATTAACAAGTTTCATCGGCTATAGTTTAATTCAGTAGTTTAGTGCAAGATAGTAATGTAAAAGCACGTAAAATATAGAGATCCAAAGACATCAAACACTCACCAACTCAATTTGTAATGAGGATGACATACAAGTAATGTTGCAAAAGAAAGGGGGGAGACCCAAAAACTGGTTCACCCCACGCAAAATTTTTATAGGACTGACGATCAGGGTTCCAAAGCCATATAGTAAATTTTTCCCAAACCATTGTTTTCTCATATTTGGCCACATGCATGGTTGTCCTCTTACCTACAAAAGAGAACTTAAATAATTCACAAATAATGCTTAATTCATCACATTAGAATCAGCAAGCAGAAAAAAGAATAAGCTAAGAGAATGAGGAAAATCCATAGAACAGAGATGGAAACAGCACTTTGCAATTTCTATGGTTCAAGATGAAAACTAGGGGCACACACCAGTCACCTTTCTATAGGATTAATACTTGTGATACAATAGTCTATAGTACTGAAAAACAACGGATGCATGATCCTTGAGTCGAATTCCTACGCTTCCCAACAATGTAGACAATTTGGTTTCAGGTAATCTGAGTTAATCATCTCTATACACTTGGAATTCTAACTCACAGTCTTTATATCTGATACTAACACGACACCCACGATCGCAATAACACAAAGCTAGACCACATCACCAAACCTCCTCTCAGCATTCAATGTGTGCCACTTCGAACCATCCCCATGCTACTAAATCATCACCAACAAAAACTAATTCATAACAAATGACGTCCATAAGTAGCACACCCCCACATCGAAAAATCGAAAACTATTAGATCCAGCATAAAATCCAGGAATTAAGGAACGCACATCAGATCCGGCCAGAACACGACGCCTCAGCATCATCAAAATCCGAATAAAACAAACGAGATCGCAAGAAAAAAAGAATCGAGCCGAAACATGCAATTCCTGGCGCGAAAAGGATCTCAAACGCGCCGAGGCTGAGGCTATCTTATCAAAACCGCACCAAAAGATACATTACAACAGATCAAAGGATAAGAACCAGAAGTAGAAAGGAAAAGGAGACTGGGAGGAAGATAACGAACCCTAGAAGAAGAGCAAGAGAAGGAAGACATCTGGGTGGAGGCCTTCGCAAGCATCGCTTGATGAGAAGACAAAAAGAAGGGATTTAAATTAAAGAGGAGGAAAGAAAAAGGGAAAAGAAAGGACTTTATCGCTATGTTGAACCCCGGATTTATTTTATCAGGATAATAAGTCTTTTATACCCCTGGCATTACTTACAAATATGGTTGACTCATGTAGAAATCAGTAAAAGGTTGAGGGTATTTTAGTCAATACGGGCAAGCGAACAGTGCATCAGTGGGAGTTGAGTCGGTGAGCTGCTTTAATGTTTGGGAAGTGAGCCCCCCTCGGACTGTTAAGAGTGTCGTTGGAGCACTATTGGGAGTCAGTGCTGCTAGTGCTGCAACTTGGGAGGCATAATGTTCAAACGATTTGATACTTGCATGGTTGATTTTTGCTAACCTTTTAGCTTTGTGGAATCTAAAAGTTTGATCGTAGGTTGACTCTAATTTCATGAAGGTTGTAGTTTTTCCTCAAAGAATAGATATGGACATGGCATCACATGATATGTTTTTTCACTTTATGGCATGTGCCCATGATTTTTAAGGTATAAATTGATGACTCCATCAGGAATTGACTAAGTTTTTTGTCTTGGAAGAACTAGGAACAATTCTTGGATGAAAATTTTTTCTTTTCCCCAAAAGATGAATCAGGCAGTGGAATTTGGCCTTCTTAACATTTAGTGCATGGGATCTAATTTGGAGAATTGGTTTGGTTTGAGCTTATTGTTCCTCTTAGACGAGAAACTGCATCCATCAAAACAGCTGACAAGGATACTATAGATCGGATGAGATGTCATTGTAGCTGGAATATTTCAGATAACGAAATCATTGTAGTGTGACTGTTACCATAAATCATTCTCTGTGGTTATGTAGAGCCTGTTATTTCACCTGCACAAATGGCATCCACAAATGACTTGAAGATTATCCATTCGTGGCCAACCAAACGCCTGCATGCAATCTTGCAGCCTGCAAGAATAAAATACTACTACAGTGAAGTAAAAGTTGCAATTTAAAAACATGTTAGGTTTAATCTACTAACCTTGTAAGTGACGAGATGCCTGCAAGTGTCAAACTGGGCCAACACCACTTGAGATTCTTTCACATACGTAGGCTGAGGTAATCCAATATGAAGCTCCCTGACAAGTCTTATCAGACAGCGTGTATTTGCATGTTAATGCTAGGAATAAAATAAAAAAACTGCATGAATCAACAATTAACTCTGTTTCGGAGATTTTGACCAGTTACATGTCATCATGATTCACAAGAATAAGAAAACAAATCCATAGTAGCACATGAAGAACAATGTCAGCCAGACAAATTTTCACCATCTTTTGACCAAATATAGATACATACTGAGCAACAAAATCTATCTTTATCGGAGAGCTTTTATGAGGCTGCAAAATCTGTGTCAAACCCTTCACGTAACCTCTGAACCACATTTTAGCGTCTTGCACCTAATACATATTATGTTACAAGATAAAATTGCTGAATAATGATATAAAGGTATTTACAACATTAAGATGAATAATACTAAATCCCAGTCCGAAAGACAAGGCCCAGAAATCCACAAAGAAAAGGCTTGCATTGAACATTTACCCATCCATATCACGTGCAAGAGTGAGAAGCTTGCAACTATGAAAGACCAAAATTTTTTCAGATGAAAGTTGGGTTCTATAATTTGTATGAGACAGCATGTCCAAGAGCTAGTAAAAATCGAAATTCCATCACTTCATGTTGAGATATCTTCGTACCCGATATAGATGATAGAATGGTATACTCTGCAGTTGCTGCAGTGTTTACTTCCACTCGCTTAGTACAAGTGTTAGATGTGACATGAAGCATGATTTTACCATGAGTTTTCACTGCAGAATCTTAATGATGAGCATCCACGAAATGAATGTCGAATTTCTGAATGATGGTCAAAGATCAAAGTTCTTTGGTGCTTAGTAGCCGAGCTCTGCCAGGGTTCAGCAATGACTCCGACATTATCCACCCCTTGACAAGAAAAAAAAACAAACACTCTTAGCATAAAACTAGCTTTCACTTCTAGATTAATTAGTTCAATGAATGCAAAAGCACTAATTCATTATGAAAAGATAGAATATTATGCTAGTCAGTTTCTTTGCCATTAAATCATTTCCCTTGAAAAAATAGCAATTAAAAGATTGAATATACCATAGAAGTATATACGGAAGTTGACATAATGTCTGCCCCAAAAATGACATGTGAGAATAATAATGAGACTTCAACTTTGCAGGGGTACACATAAATCATAAATGACTTAGATTTCTTTCTCTTTGATCTGATAATGGACTTCATAAATATTCCCTGCTCATGCTTTTTCTTAATCCATATTCCTTAAAAGTGAAGGCTTCCAGAATCATCCAAAGTGAGGACCCAATTACTCTTTATCTAGATATTCCCCAAGCTAACACAGGCAACAAATCATAATTATGAATTTACTACTATGACCAGCTAAATTTAGCTTGCATATTAGATGAATGTATAAGTAGAAAGACTACAGCAGTATATGGAGTAGAACATCCTAAAAAAAGGGTACCTAAGCTAACATATAATACCAAGTCTTTGATGCATCACCTGCTCTGCTGCTTTTCTCTTGAACATCGCATATGAAGATGAAACAATCTTGCAAGACTCTTCCATATGAGCAAGGAAGTCAGCATTTGTAGGAAGTAAGGGTACTCCATATGTTGATTGGTTAGAGTTCATCAGCTTTCTCAAAGCTTGATTTGAACTTGACAAACGGATGAAATATAGAAGGACATGAGCCTGTCATAAAGATAAAGCACACAATTAAATAGGCAGGTGTTACTGGCTAGTCAACCATCAATAACCAATACTCACATGAAATGCTGCTTTCAATATATCATCTGATTTTGCTTGATCCTTCAATAATGCATATATTTTATCCTTTGAAGGGTTGTAGGTAACCATGTATCTCTCTTTCTGTAATTACAAATGAAGCATAGACAGAAAATCAACAAGTCATATCAAAATTGGCTAAAAAGAAAAATTATAATACTAGTGTTGATTTCTAAAACTCAATTAACATAAGTAGCAAACTGAACAATGCATGTAGAACAATCATAACCTGTTATGTGAACTACACTGCATAAAACAAGTAGCATGAGTATATGGTAAGAAACACTACCTCGAACAAGGGTTGTATGGCAAAAAACGAGGATGGCTCCTGGAATGCATCACAAAATCTTGGGCCTAAAGCCAAGGTAAAAAAGTAGCTATAATTGTAGACTGATAAGAATGAACAGAAGTACAGTCCAGTTATCACATACCTATAACTACTGGTGTATGTTTCGACCATGGAGGACGAAATATACTTTCCTTAGAGTTTCCTTCCTTCAGTGATGGAACATGCCCTAGAAAATTCCAAGGATTGAACATTTAGTAAAGGTTAAAATTTCTGTACACACTGATCCTTCCTAGACCCCACATTAGCGGGAGTCTTGTGTAATATACCACTATCTACTATTATGTTTCATACATGTATCTATAAGCCACAACAATAACACATTAATATTTCAATCTTTATTCATTTTCTTAGCATTCGTTATTTAAAATGCTTCTTAGATAACAAAAACATTGCATTACTTCTAATAGATCTATAAATGCAACATGTCTTGAACTTTGATGGTATATTTATGGTCAAGATTATGGTATGAACAGTATATTCAGCCTCAAAGTGTCATACACCACAATACTAACTCAACATCCTGCATGCCATGACTACTTTTTTAGATCAATCGAACTGATCATATTTGCATCTTCCCCTCTCCTTTCTCTTACTCATAGTTTTCTGTTTTCTCTTCTTGTTTTTGCTTCTCTTTTCTCAACCAATCCAAAATTTTGGAAACCATATCAAATTGCTTCATCACATCTTGTCTCTTTTACAACAATGACAATTTCTTTTACGTTTTATAGTACTTGCTTGACTTACCAGTCTTGATGAAGGATTCCACGGCCACAGTGAATCTTGCCCTGTTTAATGTATTCAACACAACTGATTTGACCTAGCAAGGAAGATAGATAAACAATTACAATAAGCATGATCAACGAGAACTATCAGTGAGAAAAGGTAATAAAGTCACAGCAGGGAGTTACTGATACTAACCTCTTGATATGCGCTAAAAACATATCCGCATGACAGGAATGCGAATGAAGCCACCAAAGATGGATTCCTTTTTGAAATCAAGATGCTGAGTCCGGTTCCCAACTTCAAACAAATGGATTTTTATTTAGTCTACTGCAAAGCTTGATAAAGCAAGGGAAATGGTGCATAAAACAGATGAACTATTATGCAGGGTTTGTCATTCCGTGGTATACCGTGCGGTATGGGCAGTACATACTGGTCCGATAAGGTACTGGTATGCGGACCATCCTGTACCAAGTGGTCCAGTTAAATTAATAAAATATTCAAAGAAATGGTGGGGTCCATGGCCAAATCAGCATAAAAAAGAACCTAGGGTCCGCGTTCGCAAGCCCTTTTCTGGCATAAGGTGTCGTTGCCTCATCATCACCGCTTCACCTCTGCTGTCGCTGCTACTTTGTCATCGCGTAAGGTCCCACTGCCTCGTCATCATCGCTTCGCCTCTGTTGCCACTATTGCTTCGCTATTGTGTAAGATGCTACCACTTCCCCACTACTACTATTGTCGCTTGGCCATCGCGTAAGATATACCAAGTGGATTTTGATTTTAATGCTTACCATGTTTTCTTCCCTAATTTTGCAATACACATTGAGAATAAACGGAAAAATGACAATTTAGCGTAACTTTAGTCTATGATTTCTAATATGTATGAAGTTTAGATCTTTCGTAGGTAACTACATCTCTTTACGTTCTCTTTTCTAGTAAATGCTAGAAAGACTTGGTTCAATATTGAGAAAAATACTTTTAGTGCTAAAAAAGTGAAAGACAAGTAAGAAACTAAAAGGAATAGCTGCATATAGTCACATACAATTGCATGTGAAACGTGTCCCGTGAAATGGTTTGATGAGTCTGACTTTTGTGTCAGATTCCATCCTGAACCAAACTTATAAACTATTGAAACAACCATGCACCAGTAAATGTGAGCATACTCTCAAATAGCATACCAGATCAGCAATATTGCCAACACATTCTCCTTTAGCAGTGACATCTCCAATATTTTCTCCTCTGGCATAGGCCTTGTAGATTGGAGTACGTGTCGATGTTGATGTCACAGCAGCAACGTTCTACAGATGACACAATTGAAGACATCATATACCAAACATCACCAGTCAGACGCTATAAACTGAGAACATATATTTGTTTCTCCAACCTTCACCACATTAGCTGCACAAGCCAATGGCAAGAAAAGGTGCGGAACAGTAGCAGTTGCTAACTCTACTCCAGCACCTAACTCCATTAAAAGATCACCCGCAAAGCGAAGCTGTGGCAATATCCAATACCGATCAGTGATAGTTGTCATATATGTAAGGTCATAGAAGTAAAAGAACAAAAGCACAAGGGTATACCTGCTTCAGATCATAGTCAAATTTCTTTCCTTGTCGTGCAAAGAGCATTTTGCCAACACGCCCGGCTCCATCCTGCATAATATTGAAATTGCATTTTAATATTTAAAATAACATAATTCTAGCAAATCAGAATAGATTCAACAAGAAAAGTGATAATAATACAAAATACAAGAACAAGAAACATGCCCTTGATGTTCTCCAAGAAAGAAATAAGAAAATATGCCTTTAATCAAGCAATGAAGACTTTTTTGTTTTTGCTTCAAATTCATCTCTTCTAGATAGTCATATCTTCAATTTTTCATTTTTTAGTGCAATGCTTCTGTTTTATAATTGATAAATGTCCTCTTAAACATTATGGCCACATGCATATGAAACAGTCAGCTAGCATTGGCATTGACACTAAGTTTATTATAGCTCGGTAGGGATAACTGCTATGTGAAAAGCAGTGGCTTTCACTAGGTTAGATATATAATCTGGCAACTCAAACAAACCAATATTGCCATGCAACACAGGTAAAGCTAGAGAGTTCAAGAATAGAACACTGGGGAGGAGAACAATCAAGTCAAGTAATCTTAAATTGTAAAGGATTGTGTCTCAGCTTCTGAGCAATAGTTTTCGTTATGATTGGATCTTGATTCAACACTTTATACACAAAAAAAAAAAAGATTGCAATGGCAAGTTATTCAATAAACAACTCCTTTTAACAAATATCATCTACAAAGAAGATCAGTCAATTCATCTGTTAATGTATTGAAAGATTAAATGATATAAACCAAAAGAATACCATTTGCATACAGACAAATCAGTAGTGACTAGAAAGGCCATTTGTCAGTTGCTTCAAGAGAGCCCATGGGAGACAAAATGTTCAAGGATATTAATTATTTCTTTAGCAAAAAACTGTTTACACGGCCTGCAGATCTACCAATATGGTGTGCAATTTACCAAATCCAATAGAAGCACAATAAATCAGTTTGCCTGATTGTGTTGTACATGGTGCTCAAAACCTGTACACACAAACCCGGCATCGACCAGTGCAACTAATATATCTAAGGACCCCTTCAAAAAAAAAAACAGTATGTATATAGGTGTCATGGTAAGGTTATTCCTTTATGGCTTGCATACATTGGCCCCCGCATTAACAGGAGCCATGTGCTTGTGCACTGGGATCACCCTTTTTATGGACATCATTCACTTGCGCATATGGTAAACAAGATATATAACCCTTATACTGATTCCAATATCAATCTGACTAATATATATGGGATAGTATTTACCAGCATCCAGACCAGATCATTTAGCTTGCTATCGGACCATATAGCTCGGCACTGTTCAGTATTTAATTTTTCACTATTTTTTGGTAATACCAGGCAAAGGCAATACAAGTTTGTACACCACCCAATATAGCAGTATCATAGTGGTTTGACAAGATGTCAAAAACTGGTATCGTATCAAGATCTAAAACCTCGACCCTTATATTGCTTCCATATTTTTGCATTTAAGGTGGATAATGCCATAAGCAATATATGCAATATCACCATTTTGTATAGTGTACATAAACAACTTTTCAGTCATCCCAAATAAATAGAATGAAAGAAGATGAAAAGATGGTTTAGCAGGCTTTTGCTGCTTCAACAATTTAGACCATGGTTCTAGAGGAATTAGCACATAACTAGCTGTTATTTTGTTTTGCCAGGAAATGCAGATTTTCTTCACCTTGAGTATCCAATTAATGGCAACAGCACCTGGTGTAGTTTTATTTTTGGATACTCCAACAGAGCTCAACAGCGTCTGTGTTGTAAAAACACCCATGGCTCCACCAAAGAAATGCTAATCAATAACGGAAAACATTAGTAATGAGGAGCTCAAGAAAAAAAAAAACAAATGAAAAATTCTTCCAAATAGTTTTGAGACAAATACAGAAATAATAATAGGCTTCAAAAGGTTTCAGATCAAATGAGTACCTTTAGAGCTCTCCAAGTCATATATGGAACATACGAAGGGGTAACACTATCAGGAAAGCCTTCAGGTACTACATACGATCTCACGAATGACATCAACTCCTGCACCAAAATGTGTCCTCGTGATGCTTGGAAAACCAAGAACTTGTGTATTTTCTTAAATTTTTAGAAAATACTTCGCAAACCGACAATTTTTATTCCTGATAGGTCAAAAAGTATCCCATGCACACACTACAACTCATAGTTCTCCTGTAAATTAATAGATAATGTTATATGCATTATGCAATATTAAATTAGAGCACACTTAACAATCTTAAGGTTGTGAACCCTTTACAGCACTGTAATAACTGTGAATATGCAAATTAAAACTGGAAAGAAAAAGTGATAAAGCACAATATTCAGTGAGGTTTATCAAGATGGGGGGGGGGGGGGGGGGGGGGGGGGGGAGGGAAAGGATGTGTGCTACAATACAACATTCACTTTTTTTTCTCAAACAAGGGACATTCTTGATCTAAAACACAGCATGCAAAAATGTGGTCCTAATGAGTATACCCTCTCTCTCTCATTTCACATGGCATTCCTCTTTTTCACCCTTCTAGACTGATAAAATTGCCTTGTACAAAAAATTTCCAAGATCTTGTTAACGTTACACATCAATTTAAGCAACAATGACCTGACGGTGTTGCGTGTTATTACCACCACTCCTCTTGCTTAATTTACTAGATCGAACATCTTTCTTCTGAATATTTGCAACAGAAAGCAACTCTAGAATGAAAGAATTCTTCATTTTGTTGTCACTTTATGCATTATCTCACAGGATAAAGTAGTCTAAAAGGTCTTTTAAAGAGAAGCTATTTTAATATTTTCAAACGAATAAAAAAAAGAGAAAAAGAAATACTTAACTGAAGAGATAGGGAAAAGAATAAAGAAACCTATTTACAACTAATAAAATCGGAAAGAAAATTAAGCCACAAAACTAAAAGGAGAAAAGAAAACAACAATTTCTCCGGGAATTCAGTTACCCGATCCGGATGCTGTTGACAGAGATCTCACCTCCAACGGAGCCACCGGGCTCTGCATCGGCACGGCCCGGACAGACGAGCCCCTGCGTGCCCTTCCGGGGGTACCGTCGACGTCCACCACGTAGCTCCATCTCCTCCCGTCGATTTCCTCCCAGCAGAGGACCCCGGGAGCCGGCGCCGCATCGAGGGCGAGTCCCTCTACGGGCGGCCCGAACCTGACCTCAGCCTGGACCCGATCGGTCTGCTTCTGAGGCTGAGGCTGCGGCGGGGTGGGCACGAGCGGGGGTGAGGCGAGGCTGGCGGCGGCGCTGGCGCGGACGGCCTCCCGGACTAGGCCGCACGCCTCTGGGGCGCCGCCACGGGTCAGGCTCTGTGCGGAGCTGGCCGACCGCTTCAATGGAATCGGAGCCATCGATCAAGGAAAATGAACAGGAGGAGAGGGGAATTGAGGAGTAGAGGGCGACTTGGAGAAGTCGAAAGGGTGCCTCGGGTTTGTCGCGGCTACATTTGGAGAAGTGCGCGTGGGGAACAGCGAAGCGGCCGTCCAGAAAAAAAGAGTGTCACATAGTCGAGAGTAAAGAAAAGGAAAAAGAAAAAGAAAAAATTGCATATATAATATGTTATTTACATATTTAATTATTTAAATTAAATTTTCATATACATACGTATAAACCAAAAATTCTGTACATGTATTTGTAATTTATCTCCATAGCACTTTCGTTTATTTCTAGTTGATACTCTAATTGATATCAATATTTTTTTTCTACTGATGATCCAATGATTATCTAAATAATAATTATTATTCTTAATCGATATTATTCATTTCCATCGATAAAATAACTCGATAACTTTGATCCCATCAAATTTTTAGTAGTAATTATACATTTTGGTGAGTATCATTTATTAATATTTTTTTTAGATATGATCTATGCTATGTCGGATAGTTCTTTCCGATTATCCACTAAAAAATATTCAAGTATCATAAAAATTAATTTTATTAGTATTTTTTTATTACACCAAGACTTATTTTGTAAATTATTCAAGTCTCAATTAGTTGACTCCGATAATTATCTCAGAAGATAAGATTTGCTCTAATTGATGTCAATATATTTCTACTTTATCTCTGACATTCCAATGATTATCTCAAAAAATAATATTTGCTTTTAATCTACCTGACTCATTTTTATCAAATATAGTAACTTTTGATCCCTTCAAACTCTTTAGTAATAATTTATAATTTATTAATCTTCTTTTTGGATATAATCTAAATTATGTTGATAGTTTCTTTCAATTATCTACCCAAATACTCAAGTATCAATAGAATTAACATTAATAGCAAATTCTGATGACAGAACAAGTTAACAAGTCATCTCAGTTACTAGTATTATAGTGTTAACATCACTAATCTCTTTATATAGTATTATAGTGGAATCCAAACTATAAACTACTCAGAATGCTAAGTATTCTATCTATCCAAAATAATCAAAAAAGAAAGTATAATTATTGATTATATATAAAATATAAAAGTTCTTATAGATAACTTGGCTTTAATAGATCGTTCTTTCAGTGATGAATAAATCATTGTTCTTTCAGTGATGAAGATGAATATAAGTAGGTAGCGATGGTAATTCAAGCATATAACTTACTAATGTTATTTGAATAATTATAGAACAAGCTAACTAATTATGAAACGCATTTGAAACTAAAAGAGAGCGACTAGACCGGTTATTATAACTTAATTTAATCAAAAATTCAAAGGAATAAGTAATCACAACAAGAATTTTAATAAAGTACCGAACATGATATCTCATGGATAGATGGGTAAAAGTCAGAGTTGATTTCTCTATTATAATATTAGCTTTTCTAATTATCATAGAAATTTTAACCCAAATAACTCAAGAAATAATTAAAACCCAACAATCACTATAATCATCATAAGTTCTGGCATTTTAACAATAATAATCAGTGAAAAAAAATTTTACTAACTTTGTGATAAAATTGGACATACTGTAAAAGTCTATCGAACTCTATTAATTGAATCATTAACTCTGTTATTTCTTGTCATATTATTTCCGACTTGTAAAATTTATCTATTTACTCTGATTAGGTAGCAATAAAAATATTACCATTGATGCTAGTAATAAAATCTCTATCATTCACACTAGTATCTTGATACTTAATTCATAGATGACTATCTTTAAACTCGATAATGTTTTATATATACCTCACATCACAAAGAATATTATTTTTATCTCTTAATTTTATAAATAAAATATTTTTTTAATTTTTTCCTAACTCATTTCTTATAAAGGATAAGCATAGGGCAACCTTGGTCTAAGGTTGGAATAAACATATCTACAAGTGATTATTGTTAGCAACTCCCTAAATCACTGCCTTTGCTTTAATTATTGTTTTATGTGACATCATCACCTTGGTCATTCGTCCTCCTCAATTCAATAATAATTTTTTTTAGTTTTAAATTAAGTAATATTACTACTAATTATGATTATTATCTTATAATAAAAGTTACATATTATATTTTAAAATATTTTATATATCTTATTCAAAATCATCTAAAATTATTTATATTGATGTCTCAAGTCCAACCTCAATCACTTTCTTTAATAATTTTAGATTTTGTGTTATTGCTATAGATTAGCTTACTAAATATGCATAGCTTTATCATCTTAAATATAAATTTAAAGTTATCTTAATCTTTTCACATTTTTTAAAAGTGATCAAGATCTTCTTCTGATCTACTTTTAAAATAGTTTACTCTAGTGAAACATGTAAATACGATAACTTACTTCTCATTTTATGGTATACAACATCTCAAGTCACCATCGTATATATCTCAATTAGTTAACGCTACCGAATAAAAGTACTAATATCTAGTTGAAACTAATCTTACCCTTCAAACCGTTATCTATCTCATTAATCGTATACTCACTCTAATCCTACAACATCATTTATGTTGGGCTGGCAGCCCACAAATTCAGCCCATAGTGGGCTTGGGCAGCCCACAACACACCCCCTCTTAACCTAACCCTAATTAATATTAGGGGGGTGTGGTGACTGCGTTTTGGAGACAGAAAAAGGTATAAATAGGACAGTAATGTGGGAGAAGGTAACAGCCACAGGATTCCAAAGAAAAGGAGAAAAACAAGGTAAAAAAGGAAGAGAAAGAAAGGGAAGAAGATAAGGACAACACAGAGAGGCTGTTCTCAATCATCTAACAGTGTTCTCATCTCAGGTTAGATCAAATCTATAGTAGACTCTTGCTGTGATTACTTTGGGAGGTTTTAGATATCGTGGACAGTGACATGATCCTTGTATCCCAGTTGTTCTCTTGTGATTGTTGCTAGGGTTTAAGGCAAAAGATTGAGATTTGTATATTCATTATTCTCATAGTGGATTATCTCTAGTTTGCCCCATGGTTTTTACCCTTCACATTGGAGGGGTTTTCCACGTATATCTTAGTGTTCTATTTGGTTGTGATTTCATTTAATTCTGCTGCGTATTATGATCTTCTAGTATTTGTTCATATACAAAGGTTATTCCTGTTTATATCCCCATCAACTGGTATCAAAGCAAGAGTTTTGATGATTTAATTTTGTATTTGAACATGGAGGCCAGTAATGTTTCTCGCATGATTAGTTTAAATGAAAACAATTGGATGATATGGAAATCAAGAATGGAAGATATCTTGTATTGTAAAGATTTGTATGGACCTTTGCAAGGGGATAGTGCAAAACCCACAACTATGACAGATGATGAGTGGAAGAAGTTAGATCGAAAAAAAATTAGATTTATTCGACAGTGGCTTGATGATAGTGTCTTTCACCATGTTTCTACTGAAATTTCTGCATATTCTCTTTGGAAAAAGTTGGAAAGTCTCTATGAAAGAAAAACAGCTGGCAACAAAGTTTTTTTGATCAGAAAACTTGTGAACCTAAAATATAGAGAGGGTACTTCTATTGTTGAACATTTGAATGAAATGCAAAGTATTACTAACCAGTTATCCTCTATGAAAATGTCTCTTGATGATGAGTTACAGACATTGTTACTTCTCAGTTCATTACCAGAAGTTGTGAGATACTAGTGATTTTCCTCAGTAATTCTGCGCCAGATGGTGTTGTCACTATGAGTCAAGTAACAAGCAGTTTGTTGAATGAGGAGTTGAGAAGAAAAAGTTTGGCAATATCTCAGAATGATTCACAGACACTTATCTCAGAGAACAAAGGAAGGTCAAAGTCTAGAAGTAGTTCACGCATGGGTAGAAGCAAGTCAAGATCAAGAAAAGATATTGTTTGCTATAATTGTGGTGAGAAAGGACATTACAAGAACCAATATAAGCAACCTAAGAAGAGTAAGAAAAAGGGAAAAGAAGTGGAGTCTATAGAGTCAAAAGATAATATCACAACTACAATACAGGGTGGTGATTATTTGATTTTGTCTCCTTCTGGTGATATTTTTTCTTGTGTGTGTCAGGATCTTGAGTGGGTGATTGACACAAGTGCTTCTTACACTACGGAGGGAGTTTTTTGCTACATACAGGTCTGAAAATTTTGGTGTTGTCAAGATGGACAACTATGGCACAGCAGACATCATAGACATGGGTGATATCCATTTAAAGACCAATCTTGGCTACAAGTTGGTACTTAAGGATGTGAGGCATGTGGTTGACTTGAGGTTGAATTTAATTTCAGTTGGAAGGCTAGATGATGAAGACTATGATAGCAGATTTCACAAAGGGCAATGGAAGCTCAATAAGGGTTCTCTTGTTATAACTAATAGAAAGAAATATCATACTTTGTACAGGTTGCAGGCTAAAGCTTATGGTGAGCAGTTAAATGCTACAGAAAAAGACTTCAGCATGGAGTTGTGGCATAGGCGACTGGGACACATGAGCGAGAAGGGGCTGCAAGCTCTTTCTAAGAGAGAGGTATACATCTAAACCCTTGTATTGATTGTTTGGCAGGTAAACAACATAGAGTTTCATTTGCTAGTCCTACTTTATCTAGAAAAATGCATGTCTTAGACCATGTTTATACAGATGTATGTGGTCCTTTGAAGACAAAAACTCATGGTGGATCTATTGATGTTCTTAGTATAAGTGGTGCATTTTATTTTGTCACTTTTATAGATGATTTTTCTAGGAAAGTTTGGGCCTATGCTTTGAAGACCAAAGATCATGTTATTAATGTCTTCAAAGAGTTTCATGCCAGGGTTGAAAGGGAGACAAAAAGGAAATTGAAATGCATAAGATCATATAATGGTGGTGAGTATACAGGATTGTTTAATGACTATTGCAGGTCACATAGGATCCAACATAAAATGATAGTTCCTGGTACACCTTAGCATAATGCAATTGCAGAGAGGATGAACCGCACAATCATGGAAAAGATCAGATGTATGCTTTCACATGCCAAGCTACCCAAAAGGTTTTGGGATGAGGCTTTGAGGACTGCAGTTGATGTGATCAACTTATCACCATGTACAACCCTAGATGGTGATGTTGCAGAGCATATATGGTTAGGGAAAGATGTTTCCTACAAGTATTTGAGAGTGTTTGGTTGTCGTACATTTGCACATGTTCTAGATAATGAGAGGTCCAAGTTGGATGGTAAGTCTAAACAATATATTTTTCTTGGCTACTCACATGATCATTTTGGTTACAGGCTTTGGGATCCAGAAAAGCAGAAGGTGTTTAGAAGCAGAGATATAGTCTTTTTTGAGGATCAAACTTTTGAAGATTTGAAGAAGAAGGCACCAACCAATACTTCTGTAAAAGGATTAGTAGATTGTGACCTAATTACTCCTCCAGTATATCAGGGTGATGGGGGAGATGTGCAGGAAGATAGTGTAGAGCCTGATGTTGATCTACCAGTAGGACATATTGAGCAAGAAGAAGTTGGAGAGCAACTTCCCGCAGAACCTCAGTTGAGAAGATCTTCTAGACAACGTCAACCTTCCAAAAGATACTCTACATATGAGTATGTGATGCTTACTGATACAGGTGAACCAGAGAGTTACCAGGAAGCAGTTGAAAGTGAGCAGAAAGAGAAGTGGTTAGTTGCTATGCAGGAAGAGATGGATGCTCTTTAGAAGAACCACACTTATAATTTGGTGCTACTACCAAATGGAATGAAGGCCTTGAAAAACAAGTGAGTTTTCATATTGAAGACTCAAAAATATTGTTCTCAACCAAAGTACAAATCTAGATTGGTTGTGAAAGACTTTGGTCAAAAGAAAAGTATTGACTTTGAAGAGATTTTTTCTCCTGTTGTTAAAATATCTTCTATTCGTGTTGCTCTTGTTAGGATCGAGAGCACTAAGAGGGGGGGGGGGTGAATTAGTGCAGCGGAAATCTTACAGCGATTAAAACCAAAAGCTGCGTTCGTTCAATAAAAACTATTATGATGCAAAAGCTAATTCTCAGTTTTTATCTAAGTGCAGTTTGCGTCTAAGCGCAGTTTGCGTCTAAACACAGTTTGCGTCTAAGCGCAGTTTGCGTCTAAGCGCAGTTTACGTCTAAACACAGTTTGCGTCTAAGCGCAGTTTGCGTCTAAGCGCAGTTTGCGTCTAAACACAGTTTGCGTCTAAGCACAGTTTGCGTCTAAGCACAGTTTACGTCTAAACGCAGATTTACGTCTAAACGCAGTTTTACGTATAAACGTAGATTTACGTCTAAACGCAGTTTTACGTCTAAACGCAGATTTACGTCTAAACTCAGTTTAAGTCTAAAACGTCTAAACACAGTTTGAGCAGTTTTACGTCTAAACGCAATTTTACGTCTAGACGCAGTTTCAAAGGGATCTGAACTTTAGAAACTCGTTCGTAAAAGCGCAGAAGACAGTTTTGCAGAATCAAGGCGTAAACGTAAACTGCAATGTAAATATCGTACGAAAACGCTGGTTTACGTCTGAAAGCAGATTCAGACATATCAGCACTTAAAAACTTGTTCGTGAAGGCGTAGAAGACAGTTTTGCAGAATTAAAACGTAAACGTAAACTGTAATGTACGAAAACACCGATTTACGTCTGAATGCAGATTCGGAAAGAACAGCACTTAGAACTTGTTCGTAAAAGCGCAGAGAGCAGTAGTTATGAAGGAGGTTTGCAGTAATGATAAAGTGCTCAAAATAAACGCAAACCAGAGATTTAGAGTGGTTCGGTCAGTCTTGACCTACTCCACTTTTGGCTTCCTCCACCGACGAGGTCACCGACGTCAACTAGAGGCCTTCCTTCAATAGGCGAAGGTCAACTGCCCTTTTACAGTTTCTCTCCTTTTGACAGGCTCAGGAGACAACCTTTACAGACCTTTCTCTCCTCACTTTACAACTCAAAACTTGAAGAACAGAAGGAGGAGACTTAAAGGATTTACAACACTTTTGAGCTCTTAGAATCACAGAAAAGATCAAGATTTCGGTGTAGGTCTGTATCTTTTCAGTGCTGAATGGGTGGGGTATTTATAGGCCCCAACCCAGTTCAAATTTGGAGCTCAAAACGATCAAATCCCGGAATTCCGAGATCAGGCGGTTGCACCTCTTGACTGGAGAGGTTGCACCGCCTGGCAGAGCTCGAAGACCGAGCTCAGGCGATGCCACCTCTCTGTCAGGGAGGTTGCACCGCCCAGTCTTGCTCGAAGACTGAGCTCAGGCGGTGCCACCTCCCGGCTGGGGAGGTTGCACCACCCAGTCTCGCTGGGAGGCTTAGCCCAGGCGGTGCCACCTCCTGGCCTAGGCGGTTGCACCTCCTGGTGCAATCAGGGTCCGAATGGTTAGCTCCATTCGGCCCAATTTCAGTCTTTCAGGGGCCCAATTGCCCCAAGATTAAGCTAATGGGATCACCTCCCATTTTCCAACTTAATCAACGTGCTAACTACGATTAAATCTGAGACAATTTCTGCAGCTTTGCTTCGATGCGTCAATCGCTCCTTCCGACGAGTTTCCGGCGAACTTCCGTCGATCATCCGATGAACCCTCGGTGATGCTCCTGCGGACTTCCGGCAAACTCCTGGACTTTGCGACGATCCACTTGGCAAGTTCTGACGAGCTTCGCTTGGCAAGCTTCTGGACTTCTCGGATCTGTTCTCGCAGAACCTCCGACGACCGTCCGAACTTCCGTCGAACTCTCGAACTCCCAATGTGATCATGAACTTGACTCCGGCGCAACTCCCGCTGCTTGTCTTTCTTCAATCGTAGTTAATCCTGCACACTCAAAACAAAAACTTCGATCGAGACAATTAATCCTAAGCAATTAACCAAGTTGTCCGGCATGTCATTGGTCCCTCGACGCTTCGTCCGATTCTTCGGCGCATCGTCCTTTCTTGCAGCCTATTGCCCAATCGGCTCCGATATCCTTGGCACAATACCCGCTCTTCTTGGCCCGATGCCCGAGTCCACGACCCGAAGCCTTCTGTCGATACGTCGACCGATCCACCGGCCCGACGTCCAATCTTCTGACATGTTCCTCCGGCACAATATGATGTTCCTGCTTTAATTGTCTCATCCTGATCGAAGCACCCTGCGTCACTCAAAACGCAGATTAAATCATAAACATATATCAAGGAGTTTCATCATCAAAATACGAGATTCAACAGCTCTTGGTATTGCTGCTAGCCAGGACTTGGACGTTAAGCAATTAGATGTGAAAATAGCTTTTCTTCATGGGGACTTGAAGGAGGAAATTTATATGGAGCAACCAGAATGCTTCAAAGTTAAAGGTAAAGAGAACTTTGTTTGCAAATTAAAGAAGAGCTTGTATGGGCTAAAGCAAGCTCCAAGATAGTGGTATAGAAAGTTTGATTAATTTATGATAGAAAATGGATACAAAAGAATGGCTTCAGATCATTATGTATACATCAAATGGTTTGGTGAGGATTTTATTATTCTCTTATTTTATGTTGATGACATCCTTATTCTTGAAAAAGATATGTCTAAAATTGACAGATTGAAGAAGGAACTGAGTGAGTCTTTTGCAATGAAGGACATGGGGCCAGCAAAGCAAATACTAGGTATGCAGATTTCCCGTGACAGGAAAAATAAGAAGATTTGGTTGTCACAAGAGAAATACATCGAGAAGATATTGAAAAGATTCAGTATGAGCAATGCAAAACCAATTGGTTCTCCTCTTGTATGTCACTTCAAGTTGTGCTCAGAACAGAGTCCGTCAAGTGATAAGGAGAAGGAGAAAATACAAAAGTTTCCTTATGTTTTAGCAATTGGAAGTTTAATGTATGCAATGACATGTACGAGGTCAGACATCGCATATGCAGTTGGTGTTACTAGCAGATTTCTTTCAAATCTAAGCAAAGAGCATTGGGCAATAGTGAAGTGGATTTTTAGATATCTCAAAGGGAGCTCTAAGGTTTGTTTAAGCTTTGGAGGTGGACCACATGTGTTGACAAGTTACACAGATGCAGATATGGCAAGAGATATAGATACGCGAAAGTCTACTTCAGGTTATGTACTTACTTTTGCAGGGAGAGCTATGTCATGGCAATCCAGGTTACAAAGGTGTATTGCTCTCTCCACCACAGAAGCAGAATATATTGCTGCTATAGAGGTATGCAAAAAAATATTATGGATAAAAGAATTCTTATAAGAATTGGGGCTGAAACAGAAAAATTATGTGGTGCATTATGACAACCAGAGTATCATCCATTTGTGTAAGAACCCAATGTTTCATTCCAAGTCAAAGCATATAGATGTCAGATACCACTGGATTCGAAATGTATTTGAAGAGAAGCAGTTGCAGCTTTAGAAAATTCACACAGATGACAACGGAGCAGACATGTAGACAAAAACTTTACCAAAAGAAAGATAGGAGATATGCCGATAACTGGTCGGCATGGCTTCACATTGAGGAGTGTCACGACCCGACAAAATGTCGACAATATTTAAAATTTTCATCATAACTAACCCAGGATCCAAACACACATTTGAGGTCACTAAGAAAACATTCAGATTAAAATTTCACCTCTATAGACTACAAATTCATAACCCTGTGTAATTCATAAACATACCACACATCACTCGATAATTCATACAATCTGAACTCAACTCGTCAAAATAATAACCACAACATAAATTCACAAGTGGGGAAGTCTATGCAGTCACCAAACCAACGATTACCATAAGATCATATCATTACATGAATTTAACTTAACATTCCAAAATCCTATACACAAGGGATCCTTTATCTTACACAAAATCCACAGGTTTAGATTCATCGTCACATTTCATAAGATGCAGAGTATCTTATACAACAAATACACATATGCTAACAAGGATCTGCCCAAAATCTTCTAAACTTTCCACTGCCTCAGCCCAATCTTAACATTTAAGCAAGCGATACGCTATCCTGAAAAATTTATCAACAAACGGGGTGAGCATAAAGAGCTCAGCAAGTGACTAACATATCCATATCAAAATAGGACAATTTCCAAAATGATAGAGTTTCAAAATACAAGGCAGAATATACGAATTCGTAGACATAATATCCTTAGGTGCAGAATCACAATTGTCCTTTCAATCATACATATTTGGTTCATAACAGATAGGGCATAGAGTAATTGGAGCATATCAGAAACAAAGGAAACATATCAAAGCTTATCAATGGCATATAAAATGTTCCGAAGCATATCAACGGCATATGGAACATTTCGAAGCTAAATCATCAGTGAATGAAGCATTTCAGAGCATATCAGAAACAAATATCGTACAGAAGCTCAAACGTCGTCCTTGACGTTGCAATCATATCATTCTTATCCAGAGCATGAACAGAAACAACTCACCAAAACTCTGGATGTCATATCAAACATATAGAAGGTGTAGTGGGATCTCAGTCAGAATGTGATTCATCCATTTCTGAATGACCACCTGACAAAAGTCTCCCACGTTTGGGAGCTCCATCCACCCACGTCTAGGTGAAGTCAGAGGGGGCCGGTAGAGCATCGCAGGCTCTAAGCACATACCCTTTACCATTTCTGGCAAAGGTTCAGAATATCCCACATAGCGAGCAATAAGCGCATACCCTTTACCATTTCTAACAAAGGTCCAGAATATCCCACATAGCGGGACCCCACATAGCGGGCAATAAGCGCATACCCTTTACCATTTCTGGCAAAGGTCCAGACAATCCCACACACCAGAGTACAAGAGGGCAGTTTCAACAATAAGTAGCATATATTGGAAGCACACGCGGAACAACAAAATGTACATGTGCCTTTTCGAAACAATACGAAACAAGGAACAAATCTCTCACAAACGTATTCAGATTTGGAATGAAATGAAAACAAGAGTGTACAGGGATTCCAAGCAATCATATTTAGCTCAATTCCAATAAGAAGGTTAGACGAATTCAAATATCCAAAGGAATGGAACAGAATACGCGAAATCGACCAAAGCTCGATTTCGGACAGAATTCCAATGGCACATCAAACAAATACTTCAGAATATCAATTATGCTCCAATACCCATAAGAAAGCTATGGTCGAACCATATATCAATCTATATTCTGATGGAACAAATTTCATATAAAACAGGGTTCCCAACACGGAGTTACCTTTGATTTGGTAACACAAGGTCAAAAACACAATCACTGTTTTGCAGAATTTATAGGGTCGGATTCAACAGATAATAGGGTAAGCAATTGAATTCCAAAATTTCCAAACTATATGTAAAAAGAAAGATTTTCGAGTCTAGATTCAAATAAAATCAGTTTGGTACAAATCAGAATTTTCAACAGGGAGTTACAGGCATTTTAGTATCGATAGGTCAGAAATCTTGAACCCTGTTTTACAGCGTCTATAGGCTCATTTGAAACAGATGTTTGGATAAGTATTCGGTGTCCAAAATCTACAAAATTAGTGTCAAAAGGAAGATAATAGAGTCTAATTTCAAACAAAATAGTTCCTGTCTGAATTCACATTTTGTACTAAAACTTATAGCTGAAACAGTGTATAGGGGTCAGTTTACCGAAAAAAAACTTCAGAATCCATGGTTCTATGTCCAAGAGAGACATATCAGTTTCTAGATAGAAATCCTTCAGTTTATTTTGAAACAACATAAAAATAGAGATTAATTTTCTGTAGGATGGGGTTAGAAACACTTGCCTTTTGGGAATTTTGACCCTAAGTGAAAGGATTTGGGCAAGAACCCTTAAAGCCCCAATTTTTTTTTTTTTCTTCTTCTTCTTCTTCTTCTTTCTTTCTTTCTTTCTTTCCCTGGTCACCCACGAGCTGCCTTCTCTGCTTCCTTAAGAACGAAGGCAGAGAGGCTTAAGCGGTGGGATTTGTCATTTGGTGCGTTTTGCAGTTTTGTCCTTGTTTTTATCATATTCACGATTGGGTCCTTAGGGTTTACATATAGGTCCTCAGATTCTTTCTTTTTTTTTTTAACAGATCTCCCAAATCTTAAGAATAAGTTACCTCTGATTCATACTCTATTTCTTTTGTCAATTTAAAATAGATGCTTACATTATCACCAGAAATTTATACGAACATTCGGAAATGAGGGATGTTACAAGGAGTCATGGGACAACCTCCCTTATAGGCTGAAGGGGAGGTTGTTGGGCTGGCAGCCCACAAATTCAGCTCATAGTGGGCTTGGGCAACCCACAGTACACCCCCTCTTAACCTAACCCTAATTAACATTAGGGGGGTATGGTGGCTGCATTTTGGAGGCAGAAAAAGGCATAAATAGGGTAGCAACGTGGGAGAAGGTAATAGCCACGGGATTCCAAAGAAAAGGAGAAAAACAAGGCAGAAAAGGAAGAGAAAGAAAGGGAAGAAGACAAGAACAATGCAGAGAAGCTGTTCTCAATCATCTAGCAGTGTTCTTATCTCAGATTAGATCAAATCTACAGTAGACTCTTGCTATGATTACTTGGGGAGGTTTTAGATATCGTGGACAGTGATGTGACCCTTGTATCCTAGTTGTTCTCTTGTAATTGTTGCTAGGGTTTAGGGCAAGAGATTGAGATTTGTATATTCATTATTCTAATAGTGGATTATCTCTAGTTTGTCCCATGGTTTTTACCCTTCACATTGGAGGGGTTTTCCACGTATATCTTGGTGTTCTATTTGATTATGATTTCATTTAATTCCATTGCGTATTATGGTCTTCTAGTATTTATTCATATGCAAAGGTTATTCCTGTTTATATCCCCATCAATTTATTATTTGAAATAATATTTTATAAATCTTCAAACATTTATAAGATTAAAGTATGATTATTTATATTTTCCTTAGCTATTCCTATATGCTTCATATAAGTTAACACTAAGATCCAAGTAATGTATCTTTATTAAGTACTTTTTTAAGCATAGTGCTCTTCGATGTTTCGATCCTTAAACTTACAAAATCTTTATATCATATCATGTCAACTTTGTTGAATCCATCTTTCCCTTCTAAAATCTTGTTTCTTCATCAATACGAGTTACTATAACAATCATCGATAACTGAGTTAATATTAGTATATCCCAAACCCCCCTCAAACATACCTATTATTGAATTAACACATAGTTCCAAGTCCCTACTTCCTTATTGCTCCAGTTCAGTGACATCTTACCCCTTATGTAACTTTTTCATCTACCAATCTACCATCTCACTCTACAACACATGATTAAACAATATCTTCGATACCATAAATAAGGTTTTTGTCTTCTCCCCTGTCAAGTAATATTAAAGTGCATTAGTCTGATCAATTTGTTGGGTTAGGTCACTCCAATGTAGAGAAAGCCCAACAATAAATATTTTGGCCCATTTACTTAAACCCATTAGGGTTAGATTTTGAGACACTCATGATACACAACTCAATTTTGCAACAGCCACTGTAGAGAGAGAAATTTTTTTTGGGATTTTCCAAAATTCATCCAACCATATTTATCCGATGATCGGATGGTGAGATTTTTGTCGAATCATATTGATTTTTGTTGGAGATGTTCTAAGCTTAGTGATCTGAATGGTGGAGATATGGTTTGGAGGTCTTCTTCATAGGGTTTTGGCTTCTTGAATAGTAGTTGTTCCTTGATTATTTTATTATCGATCAGTTTACTTCAACTCCTTACTGGGCAGTATTCAATTGTTGGATTTGGTTGAAATTTTGTCAATGGGTATAAGGCTTCTAATTGTGCATTCTAAATGATGAAGATCAGGATTGGAGGTCCTTTTGAGTATCTCTTTTGCTGCTTTAACAAAGATTATGCTACTGGTTTTCTACTTCGAACAGTTTCATCTCATTCAAACTGTCATTTGTGGTTTGATTTGACTATTTTTTTACGAGCATATTCTACACTAGTGGTTTCTTAATATAAATGATAGAGCTTGCGTTTGAATGTGGTAAACACTTTATGATACTTAACAGTATCTATCATCTATGATTTCTATCTCTATTTGATGGGTATTTGAGTTGTGAGTTTTTAAATTTATTGTGGAACAAATTCGCTTGTGGATCTTTATTGCTGTGAACAATATTTTCATAGTAGAGGTTTTGATTTGGACCAAAAGATGTCTCGTGATTTTTATCCTTCATATTGAAGGAGTTTTCTATGTAAAAAATAGTTGGTATTCTTATGCGCTTAATTATAATTTAATTGTTCATTACTCATATACTCAAGTTAGTACTCTTAACATATTTATAGGAATTTTTTTATAATTAATTATCTATTTTCGTATATATTTTTTATCCATTTTTCATAACACAATTATATGTCATTAACTCATATTATCTCATGACCACACGACTATAACACACTTCAGAAATGACATCCTTAAACTAGGGTTAGATTCTTAATCTTTATATTGTCACAAGCTCTCCATTCGTTTTAACTGAACCTATAACATCATAAGTCTAAAAATCTTCATATTATCATAAAACTATATGTGAAGAATATGATTTTCTACTTCATAAGATCACGTTGACCCTTCTACCATCTCACCTAATATAAAATACCATAATGTATTAGTGGATCTTTTGAATTCAGTGAAACTCAAATGAGATATAAAGTACATCTAGTAGCTAAAAAATTTTACGAACAATCAAGTGTTAATTTCATAGAAACCTTTAGTTTGATTGTTAAATTGATAATAATTTAATTTATCCTTAGTTTAACTATCACAAAAAGCTAGCATGTATGATAATTAGATGTTAACAATGTTTTCTTACAAAGGTATTTAACTGAGGATATATTTATACAACAACCCTCGGGTTCCATTCATCTTTAATATTTTAATAATATTTATAAACTATAGAAAGCTATCTATGGAATTCATCAAGCACCAAAGAGTCTGATATACCAAACTTGATTTGTTTATGATATAAACTAACTTCGTTTACTTCAAATTTGACAACTCTTCATTTCTACGATAATAAAAGGGACGTACTATATATCTACTAATTTATATATATGACATAACTTTTATTCATCTAGACATCTTATTTGCAGTCAACAAACTATCATAATTTATGTATCATTCCAAGATTGACATGAGCCAATTATTCATGAGATTTTCCAATTACATCGTTTTAAGATCGTCATCAATGATAAAAGTTTGTGGAGGTCATGATAGATGCAAATTTAGATGACAAACTCTATATTTCTTAATATGTTATGATCCTCAATTGTATGATTTGAAGTTTAATTATCATGATACATAAGCTTGATTGAAGCAAGTATATAATTGAGAAAAATCTCTCCCTTAAATCTATATAAACATACATTACAATCAATCAATGAATTATCAAGCTTGCACATTATTTCTTCATAAAAATCACTAATATATTAACATTATTAGTCCATAAAAAACCTATGATTATCTTTTTGTTATTGGTCTTGTCCTAGCTAATATATACTTTTGTCACATTTTTATTTTGGAGATTACTGTTTATAATCACCTCTTTATTATTTATAATTTTATTTTAAAATTTTATAACATCCCAAAACTATCCTTTCATAAATGAATATAAATACCCTCTTCTTATTCTTATTCTTCCTCGTCGTCTTCCTCTTCTTCATACTCATTTTCTTCTTTGTCCTCCCCTTCTTCTTCTTACTCTTCTTATTCTTTTTTATTCACTTTTTCATCTTCCTCATTGGAGGACAATATCGTGAGAGCAATAAGTAGGATGAGAGCATGGGTTGGGGAGCGATGATTGACAATGGGGAGAGTGGGTTGAGGGTGGCAATCAGTAATAATCATAACTAGGGGGACAAAATCAACGGGCAGTGCAGGCTAAGGGGTGCAATCGACAAAGAGCTGTGAGGAAGGAAAAAAAAATTAAAAAATAATAAAATATTATTTTATCAATTATTTTAAAATATAAATAATAAAGAGATTGTCAATAGTTAAAAAAAAGTCTCTAGATAGTAAGTTTCTTATTTTTTATTATTTTTCTCTTATTATTACCCTAAGATAATTTTGCCTTTTACCCAGATAAAAATAAAAATGATGTCACTTGTTACTTAGTAGATTATTGTGACACTAAAAAGAATGTCCTATCCTGACTAGTATATGCTTTATACAATTGATGCTATAAATTTGCCTTTAAAATATATGTTTTTCATTTGGTTGATTTCTCTGATATTAGAACCTTTATCATAATTAAAATGGTATATTCATCGAGGTCCCGTAGCTCAGTTGGTTTAGAGCGTTGGTCTTATGAGCCGAAGGTCGCGGGTTCGAGCCCCGCCGGGACCAAACTTTTTAAAAAACATTTCTTAAAATAAATTTAGAATTATATATATATATATATATATGAGATTTTTTTAAAGTATAATAAGTGGATCTTTTTGAATTTCTTAAAACAAATTTAAAATGTATATTATTTTTTTGATAAACGAAACTATATATATTACTATGAATATGAAAATTTATAATAAAAGGTAGGTAGAAAATATGACTCGACTCAAAAAATTGAGCTCTAGAGGATTTAAGCATACAACTATAATCATGCTATTATTTAGAAAAAAATAATATCAAAATATGAAATCAAATATCATATAGATCAAAAAAATTAAATATGAAATATCCTTATTTGATTTCTATGATGCTTCAATTTTCAAAACATAAGAATATCAAGCTACAAGAAATCTAGATTATTATTCTTCTCTCTTTTATGAGACCATTATAAACAATGAAATATGAACTATGAAGATGAAAATAATATGTAATCTCATGTATGTTATATAGTATATTATCATATTGAGTCACTTAGATATTTGTTATAAATGAGAGTAGAGAGGATAAGATAAGTAAATAGGAGAGTCCTTATCGTCTCTTAAGAAATTATATTATAAATATATTTTTTTATTTTATTAACCTATTTATCATAAATAGAATTAAATTAAAACTATAATATATCTTATCTAATTAAACAATAATATATAATATAATTATAATCCATCCGTCTCCACTATTTTATCTCTTCATTTGACAATAAAACCACCTTACAAAAAATATAAGGAGCATTTTATTAATTATCACACTTGAAGTTAAGATACTCATCGTCATATTGGGAGTATAAATAAAATCACGATTAATCCCCTAAACTCTTTCACGACTAATATTATAAGAAATGTAAAAATTGAGGCTTTACTGTAAATCGAAAAAGTGTTGGATCAACAATTATAATATTTAGCCTCATTTCTATTGTTCCAAACACAAACGGATCCTCGGACTCTTTACCTTCAACCAATCCCTTTCCAAGTTTTTTTTAGAGTTTATATGTGATCCTTTACCAATAACTGCTTACATATTAAATTATCTTAGATCTTATTAGGATTAATTGATCAATTTTCTTTTAACAAATGTATTTCTTAAAAGTCCGATAGTTAATTTTTTTTAGAATTGATATTTAAAATTTGTGATTTTTTTCTGAACTTAATTAGATATACAAACTATAAGAATTTTGGTTTAATATTTTATGTAGTAGTCTAATTATTGGCTTTTGTGGGAAAAAAAAAGATTAAATATGAAAAATACGTCTAAAAATTTAAATAAGTAAAATTATGAGAAGTTGAACCCACTTTATCAAATATTAATAATTAAAACATATTGGTCTGTGAAAGTACAATCCCATACTTAAAGATCATCTAAACTTTTACATTTATATTCATAATGTATAAGAGTCCAATTGTTAGATTTTAAAAAAATAAATGCTATTTTAAAATAGTTTATAGTAAGATTAGTCATCTAAAATTTTGTAAAAATTGATTAAATTTCAAATATAGGATTCTTTTAAATTTAAAATTATATTTCCAATTAAATTTTGATTAATCAATCAGAATGTGTAAAAATTGGTCTGCAATTTCATAAGCTCCAATTATTTGATTTCTGGAAAATAATTAGCCCATTCAAATTGTTTGTTTTTTTTTTCTTCTATAATTAATTTATTTTTATCCTAATTATTGTGATTCTGATATCTGAGATTTACTTAATTCAGATTCCTTCCTAAACTCGAATGCAGTCCAATCGAATTGATCGGTGAGACAAATCGGATTCGAACATATCGATACGGTGGAACGTTGAGATGCGTGAATCGTTCGTAGGGCTGGGCTTAAAAGTACAGCGCCTCGGTTTCAAGCGATCGCCGTGACTCCATTACGCCGAGAAGAGGCGATGGCGGCAGAAAGGACAGGAAGGCACGTCGCTGTAGCAAATTGCATCGGGAGAGGCTCCAAAATGGTTGCTCACACTCGTCGCCCTCTCGTCCCGCGAGCACAACGCGTGTGTGCATGCCTCGCGTTGCGCCAACCCTGTCATCGCCCCGATGCGAGCTGATCTCTCCTTCTCTGTCTCTATGTGTTTCTTCCTCTCTGCTCATCTCTCCCTTCCACTGTTCTTATCTCCTCAACAAGGTCGCCTACAAGGGCTCCGCTCCTACCCCCATCGTCTGCTCTCTCTCTCCCTCTCTCTCGTCTGATCGATGGATCTCTTGAACGCCATCCTGAACCTTGTGGTGCCACCGGCCGGCATGGTGATGCTGGCCTTTGCATGGCCGACGCTCTCCTTCCTCCATGCTCTGGAGTGGTTCTTCAAGACCTTGTACAGAGAGAACATGGAGAACAAGGTGGTCCTCATCACCGGGGCTTCCTCGGCCATCGGAGAGGTACTCTCGATGATCCCCTATCACTGTCTTTCATGGTTCTTCACCCTTGCATCTCCAGTATTGTATGTATTCAGTTCATAACAGAGTTTAACTTTCGTGTAGCAATCTTATAGAACGATCAGATATATAGGAAAGGCAACAATGGGTGATATTTTAATGATGAAATCAATCAAGTTCTGCTTAGCACCTTCTGCTGTTAAATTATTTCAGGTTTTCATGAGCTAATTGTCACCCGTACGAAACAGAGCTACTTGCTAAGTCTCCTCAATGATAATAATGCGAATTAAATAAAGTTAATTTCTTCATGATTGTTAGCTAGAGCTGCTTCTCTGTTATGTGAGCAAGATCCCCCATCGCAAATTTAATGAAAAGTAGACTGCAGGTAAGAATTATACTAAACAGTAAGCATCCCCGGGAACAAATCGTGTAGAGGAAGATTTAGGATGCTGATCTTGTATCAACCTCTGACCACTGTGGAGGTAATGCAGGTTAAAAGGTGAGCCTTCTTACACCTGGTAAGCTTATGATGAATGCTAAAAGTAAATGTGAAGAGGTGCTAAGATGAATAAAAAACCACATACTAGAAATTTTGATAGCATTGTGTATGACAAGGTTAGATGTCGGTTTTGTGAGATTAAGTTAATGCTACTCCAATGCTGTCAGTTTGAACTTCTGATGACGAATGTTGTCTTCAACCCCTTTGTTATGGATTCTTATCTGGGCTGAAGGAGTATTAGAGCGTGACTCCTTATCTGCATGAGTTTTAGAAGCCATTTTTCTCTATCCATTTCTAGCTATTAGGATTTTAGACAGTTTTATTTCTTGACTGAATCTGCTTCGACTAGGTATCTTTAAAAGTTGGGATCAAATGTTCAAGAATTGATCAAGTTAGTTAATTTTTGTGTGTAGTTTTTTGATGATCAACTCTATATGGATTAGGGAAAACCCAGAAGAACTTGGTCTGAAGCTGGATTGAATGTATGTTGATTAGGTGATGCCAATAAGTAATGATGGTACATACAAGTATGACATAAAGCTCCACAAGTTTTTTGCCTAATGACCATGTCAATGTTCTTATGATACCCTCTATGTTGTTAGCATAAACTGAACCAATAATTTCAATTTAGTTTCCTTCTAGTGAAGCTCGGGGTTCTTTTTGTTTCAAATTGGATATAAAAACAATTTAAAAGTTAGGTATGCTAGTTTTGTCTTCATGTTATAAAGCAAATGTTCAATATAAAGATAAATTCTGAGGAAAAAATTATTGTTCTAAAAATGAGTAGTCTTGTCATTCGCATGAAACTATATCTCCCTACTTCTAGCAATTTAATTAGTTGAATATTTCAAACACTTGTCATAGCCAGCTTCTAATTAAATCGTATGATCTAAACCTTCAAATGCTCATAACTAATAATAAGTGCAGCAATTAGCTTATGAATATGCAAGAAGGAAAGCAAATTTGGTTTTGGTCGCAAGGAGGGAGCATCGGCTTTGGGGTATCAGGGAGAATGCTAGACTCCTGGGTGCCAAGCATGTCCTTGTGATGGCTTCCGATGTCGTCAAGGAAGAGGAGTGCAGAAGATTCATAAGTGATACTATAAACTATTTTGGCCATTGTAAGTTTCTACACTTTGTTCTCTCACTAGATATTTCAGATAGTAGGTTCGGTAGTTGATTGAGGATACTATACAGGATTACATCTTTCTTGAAATTGAGATTTTTTTTTTCTTCTGAATATTATACAGTGCATCATCTTGTGAATGCTGCAAGCCTGGGGCATAACTTCTACTTTGAAGAGGCCACAGATTCTTCGGTGTTTCCACATATGATGGTATGACCACCTACAACCTGTTTTCTGCATTTATCTTATATAGCCATATTAATTAAGAATACTAATTTGACTAAGATCAGATAAGCTGGTTCCTTTTACTCCAGAGGAAGAAGAGTCCTGCATCTTTAGCATAAGAGTTACTACTAATTGAATTTTGCCGAGTTATATTAGTTATCTGATAATTGGAGAAATCCATGAACCAAATCTATATGTATAAATTAATAGGTAGCAGAATGCAATGCTAAACACATAGTTATCAATGTTTTGACATAATTAGTGTAGCACTAGTGTGATGAGTTAGATCCTGAGCAACTATATCGGAAAGTCCTTATGAGCTCACATCCTATTTACTATTTTTGATGTTATGTATCAGGACATCAATTTCTGGGGGAATGTTTATCCGACTTATGTTGCCCTTCCATACTTGAGGCAGACTCGTGGTCGAATCCTTGTTAACGCATCCATGGAAAGCTGGCTTCCTATGCCAAGGATGAGCCTCTATGCAGTGAGTAGCAAAAAAAATTCTTATTTGATATGTCTATTTTTCTTGAGGAATAGATTTATACTAGAATGGTGACTAGATGGACTTTCTAAAACATGTTTCCTTATTCATTGCTTTATAGGCAGCAAAGGCAGCTGTGATAAGTTTCTACGAGACGTTGAGATTTGAAGTCAAAGATGATGTAGGGATCACAATTGCAACCCATGGGTGGACAGGGAGTGATATTAGCAGAGGAAAGTTTATGCTTGAAGAAGGGTCAGAGATGCAATGGAAGGAAGAAAGAGAGGTATGTCACCTTCAAATGAGCATTTGCATGTTCCTGTTGGTTTGCCCTTTTTTTGGCTTTTGATCATTCCTCAGTGACAAATAGTTACATATTTTTGTGTCAACCATAATCTCATTAAAAGGTTCAGTTTATTTCCTCAGCCTTTGAACAAATTCACTGAATCATATTTCGTGTTGTATGCAGCTCTTTTTTCCATCCCAAAAAAGTGGCTCCATATTGTCTAACCTTATCCGTCCCAATTTTGCCTAATGATAAGTACTATTACTTAAATTTTAAGATTAACTCAAAGGATTCTGCCTTCTTTTTCTTCCTTTAGGTGCCTCTCACAGGAGGGCATGTCGAGGAGTTCGCAAAGCTGATGGTTGCTGGGGCTTGTCGAGGTGACACATACCTTAAGCATCCAAGGTGGTATGACATCTTCATGCTCTACCGAGTTTTTGCACCGGATGTACTCGGTTGGACATTCCGACTACTACTATCGGACCACAGAGTTAAGCCGACAATTGGACGACCGCTGCTGGAGGCCTCACCTCCTCGCAAGCTATCAGCCTTCTCCCCTGGCTCTCCCCGGCTTCAACACATAGTCGAATAAAGCTTTTTAAGCTTCTAGGATTGCAGTCTCCTCTTCAAGTTTCCTGGGTGAGAGTTGTTTCTTGATCAATAATAGCTTCAAGTGATGTTTTAGAGAGTTGTTTCCTTCCTCTTTCACAAGACTTGCATGCAGCCAATAAGTGTTCTGTATTGGAAATGTATTCTGTGATTTGACAGACTAGTTTAGATTCAACCTGGCTTCTTTTATGTTGAATCTTCTTGTCAATGTGCTTCTCTGTTGACGTTTTGGTGTTGTTAGAACTCGTGTCATCGGTGACGTGGGTTTCACGGAAATCATGTGTGGGTTCCACGTATCAAGCCTCTAGGAATTGGGTTGGGTACCTGGATGGTTTTCACGGGTAACACAGTCCATCGGGATGGCAGCTATTACCCAATGAGTCCGTGGGTAACGTGATGATGGGGTCCACACGCTGACCACGCCATGAGTGGTGTGTGTAGGATATGATTTTCTTTTTCTTTTTATTTTATTTTTCGTTGTATGATATGAATTTTAGTTGTTTTACTTTTACAGCTGGAAATTTGCTATTATCAACTGAACTCGAGATGGCGCGGCCTCCTGATAACGGTCGATTTAATTTTCTTTTCCTCTTTAATCTCCCTCCCTCTCGCTATTCTTCCAAATTCCGAACGGTCGTTCAAACCTAACCTTATACTCTTCTCTTCTAGTATCCCCCTCTCGGTCGATTCCTCACTTAGGTTCGAAGTCGTTTCCTGCTCGCGTAATCCCCCGGTGAGTTCTCTTCCCCGACGTATCTTCCTTCCCCCTCTCGGCCGATTCCTCACTTAGGTTCGAAGTCGTTTCCTGCTCGCGTAATCCCCCGGTGAATTCTCTTCCCCGACGTATCTTCCTTCTGATCTCCGCTTCTTTGTATTCTTTTGTTGCTTTTACTCATTTGATCGGTTTCGTATTTTTTCCTGTGGAATCGAAGGGACGGGTTGCGATTATGACCGATTCCGTCGTTCTTGATTGGAGAGGATGACGCGTAAAGTTTCTTGCCCTTTTCTTCGAGTGATTTTAGGGTTGCTTGTTTTCTCTTTTATTCTTAAGGGTTTCAGCTCGTGTTTTACTTGGAGAATGGGCAAAGTATTTTGGTTTCTGCTTACTGATTTGTTAGACTTTCGATGATATTTGGTTAGGATGTGTAGCCTCGCTGTGTTCGCTTATCAAAAATTTCTTCTTTTGCAAACTGGTTAACCTTCAGTTTGTTGAATATCTTCGTAACAAGAAAGACCCCTCTATGTCCTTTAATTAGTTAGTTGTGATAAATACAGGTAATGCTTGTCGTGATCCAGCTTCATGCTTTCGAAAGCAGTCTAAGATCACTGTAATGACGAATTTTGATGAGAGTCGTGTTAGAAAAAGTGGGGATGTGACAACGTCTTATTCCTCAGGTGCTGCTAGTTCTAATCCTGTTGAGGGGAGTTCCCCTGACTTGTTGAAGAACACTCCATCCAACATCGCCACATTGGAGGATGCTATTGAGCAGTTCAAGAGTCGGCAGAAGTATCTCGCGCATACAAAGAGCCCTTCTGATGGGGAAGATGTTCGTTGGTATCTATGCAAAGTGCCTCTGGCAGAAAAGCGTGAGTTGACAAAGATGGAACAGTTGCATTCATGAATTTTTTGATTGTATAAGGATTTTATCTCCTTTTCCAATTTCTCCCCAGCTTGTGGAATTTTGGTTCGATTAAAGGATGCAATTTAGGCAAATTTAAGGTTCATGGGTCAAATTTCAATAAAAAAATCTGACTTAAAAACAATGTGGAAGCAACATTTGAATATTCTGATGGCATAAATGGCAATATCTTTATTTTGTAGTTTAATTTTGCATGAGTAATATTTAAATCACATGCTGGATCATGGCATGGAGAAGACATTGCAATCTTTGTGCAAATTTCTCTTAAGGGGTTTATTTTTTTGTTTTGTAGAGCTTTCAGCTTCACTTCCTCGAATTGAGATAATTGGCAAAGATGATTATTTTCGGTTCAGCGTGAGAGACTCTCTTGCTCTTGAGGCCTCTTTCTTGCAAGTTAGTATTACAAAGTCACATTAATAGCTCAACTAAACTTTCCTGTCCTAATACTACTCTATTAACATAACTTATGTCTTTTATATTTCTTTAAACTTGGATTATGCTGTTATGGATCTGAGAGTCATTTATTGTTATATTTAAGTTAAAAATTTGTTGGGTTTCTCACTAATAGTACTATCTGCAGCTCATTTTGTCAAGATAGGATTGTGAAAGCACCAAGAATATTGACGAGTGGAACTAAGAGAAAGAAAGTACAAGTACTTTGACTGTTGGTTGTTGGAATTTATTCTAGATTTGACCTCATTTTGTCAAGTAATCTACTTTAGCCCATCTTTTTACTGGTTGGACTATGCACCAAGAATATGGTTAAAGAGTGGGATGAGGAGAAAGAAAATAGACAAATATTTTGGTACACTGGTTGTTGGAATTAATTCTGGATTTGATCAATTTTGACCAATACTCCACTGAGGCTTACACTTAAGAAAAAGAAATTGAAAATGTCTAGTGAAGCCATGAGATTTGCTCAATGTTCCAACAAGAACTTAATATGACAAGTGATAGAATTTTTACAGGGGTGATATATGAAATCTGATGTATGATAGAATAATATGGACCAAGGATATACATATATATATATATATATATATATATATATGTAAATATATATGTATGTATGTATGTATGTATATAGGTATATGTATATATATATGTATGTATATATGTATATGTATATATATATATATATATATATATATGTAAATATATATGTATGTATGTATGTATGTATATAGGTATATGTATATATATATGTATGTATATATGTATATGTATATATATATATATATATATATGTATATATATATATATATATATGTATATATATATATATATATATATATATATATATATATATATATACATATGTATATGTATATATAAATATGCTTGTATATATATATATATATATATATATATATATATATATATATACATATACAAATACATATATACGTATACAAATACAGGTACATATACAATATGCTTTTTCTTTCTGTTTCTGTTTAACTTTTGATTGATGATGAAATTGGAATGCAGAGGGAAGAAGATCTACTTGCGCATTGGTGGAAAGAGTATGCAGAATGTAGCAAAGGTCCAAGTGGAACTCAGACAACTAATTATGTGACTTCTACTAGTGGTTCTAATGAACTGTATGTAGTGGAGGAAGAGAGAGTTGGTGTGCCAGTAAAAGGTGGCCTTTATGAGGTATCCTCTTCAAGCATTTCTTTTGATATTTCTAGGTGCTAATAAATTTATGCTAAATCTGTGTTTTTCGAAGGAAAAATAATTCATTGTCTATATTGATATCAAGAAATCCCATAATTTTTATATAGAAATTATTTCGTCTTGTTGATTGAATTTGACAAAAATAACTGGAACAATTCTTTTGATGGTCTAATTTGAATTATGTGGTTATGATTGTCAGGTTTTATTTTAGTTACATGTTTCTCTTCTCTATATATGTGTGTGATTTTGTTTTAGTTTGGATGGGATGCATTATATAGTTTGAACTGATTTAGTATGCTTATATATTCATTAGCACTGTAAAACTCTTGCATTAATTCTAGGTTTTAGGGATTGTTCAGTTTCTTTAAGTACTGTCTGTGTATTTAATTTGATAGTAACCATTTTATTCATGTTTCCACTTCAGCTTGATGGATTCTTGAGCATGTAAAACAGTCATGCTTTTGCTTTAATAATTTTTGAGATAGAACACTGAAACTTTCTATCATAATATATGAATGCAAACTTGTTAATTTGTAGATTATTATTTTATGAAAATGTTGCGAGCTGGTATATTAAAGAAAGAAGAACAGTTGAGGTGCCTTGATCTAAAACGGGACCTGAGTACCTAATCTGTTAATAATTTTACTTGCTTTCTGGATCAAACTTTGTGAAACCAGCCATTTTTTGCTTAAGAGAATTGTAAAAATTTAAAAAAAGATCTCTTTGTTTATAAAAATGTATGAACTGGTCAATTATGGAAAGATGAACAGTATGGAAGGTGGGAACATTGACATCACAGTAGAGCTTAAAATGTGATTCTCTAATTCTGTTGCTTGTGCTCCCTGGATGATCCATTCGATCATTGTTCTATCAAAGATTTTTAAAATATTTCAAATTCAGAATATATTTTACAAAGCAGATAAAGAGTGGACCTGAAGTTCACACATTTTGAAACTCATTAGCACCATCATGTCTAACTTCTTGGGCTGTTTTTGGCTGTGAAAGTAATCATTCATGTGGACTTCGTTGAAGAGGTCAGCATGTCCTTGTTTGGATCAGTAAGGAACACAATTAAGCATGTTGGATATTTTGCTTATAAATCCCGGAAATTGTGTCTCATAAACTTCTTCTCTAAAGCTTATCCTACTTTTATGGTAGTTTTGAAAGCCTAATGCAGTTTAATATGATTGAGCTTCTTTAGGAGGAAATAACTCATAATAATATCATAGTTTGGTTCATTGGTAACTTGTTATATTTGCAGGTAGATTTAATTAAGCGGCACTGTTTTCCTGTGTACTGGAGTGGTGAAAACAGACGTGTTTTGCGAGGTCACTGGTTTGCTCATAAAGATGGTAATGATTGGCTTCCGCTTCGTGAAGATGTTGCAGAGCAACTGGAGTTGGCCTACCGCTGTCAGGTTTTTCTTTGCTACAACAGTTACCACTTCTTGATTTATTTTAAGTGCTTCTCTCAGATTCTCTATTTTCTCCCTATTAGAAGTATAATAAGTGCAAAAAAAATAATTGAACTGTTATGTCTACTACATAATTGAAATTATTTACTTGTATGCACTTTATACTTGGTCCATAGGATCTGCGGATTGGTTGAGGGGGATGATGTATTGGAATGGACTTAGGAGGGACTAATATCTTTATTATCTTTTACTTTGTTGAAGTCCTATAAAAATTTATTAATCGTCTATTTGAAACTTTGGGGGATCTGACATTCTAATATGTTTGTCTCTTCTTGATTAATTAATTTTTTTTGGTTCCTTGATCCACTATGCTTCTCAATTAGTATGCTTTATTATGAATTTGCTATACCATATTATTCATTACTCTTTTACTTATAATATGCTTCAAGTTATTTATATTGTTCCCATATTCTCTCTCTCTCTCTCTCTCTCTCTCTCACCCTAACCGAAAGAATAAGCAAAAAACTCCATTATGTCATTTGTTGATTCTTGAATAATATATAACTGAATCATATTGGACTATTTGCTGCATTAAGGTCTGGCGTCGTAGGACCTTTCAACCTTCAGGTCAATTTGCTGCCAGAATTGATTTACAAGGCACCACAGAGGTATGAGCATGAAGTGGTTAGAAAGATTGCTACTTGCTGTAGCTAAAATTAATTTCTTGCACAGGGACTGCATGCCATTTTCACAGGAGATGATGATTCTTGGGAGGCTTGGTTAGCATTTGACAGATCTAGTTTTTCTCTTAATATGGGAGGTGGAAATAGGGTTAAACTAAGACGTGGTTTTTCCCCTTCTGCAAAGCCAAGTCAGGTTAGTCTTATTTGTTCTAAATCTTTTGTCGTAGGAATAACGAATAACAAACTTGTGAGTCCTTGCCATTGTCATGACGTTGTTTCCATTTGCTAATGCAACTAATGCTTGCTGATTTTTATTTAAATATATATGTGCCTGGGTTGTTTTCTTTCTTTTCCTGATCTTTTATACTTGCCTTGCAATTTATTTATAATGACCATTTGAATTTGTGAATGAGCAGTGCAGGAACAATATGCAAATGGGACATACATACTTCTAGATAAAATACAAAACTAACAGAGATAATTTGCGACACAATGGTGTATTTATGCTCTTTACGAGATAGGTACTTGCATAAATTCATCCAAGATGCACTTTATAAGGACAGAAAACTTGGAGCAAAAATCATGCTCTTCAAAGCCAATATGTGGGACAGGGAGAGAGGGTATTAATGAGAGGGTCAGTATATACATCAAGATTGATACCAATAGAAAAAAAATTGACTTCAGTTTATAGTAATGCTTGTCCAGAAATTGAAATATTTTTTTCTGGGGTTGAGCTGTATCTGTTATACCAGTTTGACAATTGAATCCAATTTTTCCCCTGCACAATTTTTGAATGAAGAAATTAATTTTTTTAAAAAACTCTACAAGATCAGTTCATTCTTTTTTCTTTGACAGATGGCTAATATTTGATATGGGTTCAAGGATCCATTTTTCACTATATTATGCATGGGTCAGACATATCAACTCCAATTCCTCAAAAAGATTTTTTCACAATGGAGTTTGCTGTGGGGCGTCTTGTTTAAAGATTCATTTAATGGAATTTGGCTTGCATGTTTGATCTGTAGCCAGGAAAACTATAACTGAGATTCTTTTTATCTGGCATTAACTTGGAACTACATACATCTGAACTACCTTTTTACTACAATTAATGAATCTGCGCGCATAACTTTCATGCTTGTTTGAGTAATAGCTATAAGATACCTCGATGTCATGCTAAGAATAGCTAGTATTTCTAGAATAAAATGTGTCATGATGTAGATGACCTCTGGGCATATGTGACTTTCTATAGTCTTCTGGCACTGTCAGAGCATGTTTGTTGAGTTATATGGTTGTCTTTATACATCTCAGCATAGTTACTTTGAGCTAACTACCTCAAGTAATATTTAGTAGCTGCAGATATGGATATACATACTAAAGTTAGATCATGACTACTTAATCTAGCCGTACATATTGTCCTCAATGCTTGCGTTTTTTCTCCTTTATGTTCTAGTTGTGCAGATCAAAATCTCTTAACAAAGTGCAGGCATTTTACACAGTGATGATGAGTTAGAATTTACATATATAGAATTCAAAATTTTCTCTTAAATAAATAAAATTTACCTAGCTATATAAATCAGAATGATATTTTGAGGCTTCAAGTTTTCTTTAGATCTTTGATTAGACGAGGAGATTTTTTCATGCCTTTGGATGTTTTTTCAGTTCTAAATCTTTCTGCTTGAATTTTATTTAACTTTGATAATCTTATTTATCTTTCTGTTAGGATGAGCTGCATCAGCAGAAAGAGGAAGCCATGGATGATTACTGTTCTCAGGTTCTTGTCAAAGATCCAAGTTGCCTTCATCTTTATACCATTAATATTAGTTTTATAATTGATACTTAGAGGAAATATCTTCTTAAAGATCGAAGTTACCTTCATCTTTATACCATTAAGAGTAATTTTATAATTTGTACTTCCATGAATTATCTGCGTATTAGGTTTCCAGATAAATTCACACCATAGGTCCATGGTATTCAAGTTTTTAGTTTAGTGCTGACAGGGGACACCACATTTATCCAACACAAAATAATTGCTATCTGATTGAAGTTAAGATGTTGTTAAACAAAATTAAGTCTTCAAAGTAATCATGTTATCCTATGATCTAGCTTTGTTTATTTTCCTTTAGCTTTTGGATTTCTTATTTACTTGTCCATCACAAGAAATGTTCTAATTGGAGGTCCTGAAGATTGACAGCCTTGTGCAGATAAAACTTAAAAGTACAAGGATTTGAGCTATCACCTGAGTTTGACTTTATCATTAAACTAGTACAGTACTCATATACAAGTAGCCCTTTGGTTATCATAGTCTTATTTGGGAACTCATGAACAAGCAGCAACAAATAGGTGCAGAAACACAAGTTGATCATGTTACCAACTTGTTGAGGCTTTCTTTTGTAGATATTAGAAAACCTCCACTGGGATCCAGGAGCAACTTACACTGACTGCAGCACAGCTTGACTGTTTAAGTTAAAAAGTTTCTCTTCACTTGTCTTCCCTGGTGAAATGAGCCTCATCATATATACTGGAGTTAGGCTGGAACTCAAGCTGAGCATCTGCTGCTTTAGAGAAGCCCAGTCTATGCTTGCACAACATATTAATGACCAATTATTGTCATTTATGTTATAGTGTTGTGCCAATTCTTTGGTGAACCAGTTCATACCAACGGGTTCTGAACACTACATACCACATATGTTTCCAATACTCTGTTGATATGCCTTCAACATGACATGATACCCATATCATTACCAAGGTCATCCAGTTAGTCATGCATAGTATGGTTGGTATTCGGAATACTTTGGAATGGCAAGGCAGTAAATGATTGTCATCCCACTCAGTTTGTTATTAGTTCAAATCATCGGGATTGTGTTTTTCACCAATTGAAAATAGATTCTCCATTGTTCCTTTTAATTTAACCCATGTGCATTCTTCCGCAGGTGCCAGTTGGCCATCTAGTTTTTATGGTTCATGGTATTGGACAGAGGTTGGAGAATGCTAATGTGGTTGATGATGTTGCTGATTTCGGTCGTATAACAGCAAGCCTAGCTGATAGACACTTAACTGCATACCAGAGAAGCACCCAGAGGGTTCTATTTGTTCCTTGCCAGGTATATAATATATCTTGCTTTTGTTATTAAACTATAATAATTTGGAAAGTTTTACAATAGAACCTAATTTTTGTCATTTCAATGTTTTGTTTGACGTTGTTGAATAAGATCTTTTACCCTCCTTTGTCAATTTGTCAAATATTTCTTTCATCAATCTTTCTCACACCTGTCTCTTCATATAGAAGTCTTTTTATACTTGAATTCCTTATCACTGCCACTAGGAATCCAAAGTATTTGCCGACCCCAATAAATTCTATAGTTTTTTAGTTCATTTTTTTGGTTAAATTTCGTATTATTTCAAGATATTGTACAATGTATATACTTATTTGGAGCATCTGTTGTTACATGCAGTCTATCTACAACTCATAATTCTTGTGGAATACTTTAAAATCATAAGTAGCTACTCAGGTGTGTTTAACAGATGTCCAAAAGTTGTTGATGATTTCTGAGAATGCCTAAAATATACTTGTTTTCTCTAGTGAAACTTAAAGCTACATGAAAGAGAACAAACTGACTTGAAACAACTAGTTCTTTTGTCACTGTTTGCAATGTTTCTTTATCCAATTTGAGAATGATGGTTGATCTACATTATGCTTTGAAAAAAAATTCTCTCAATTTTACCTTCAACCAACTAACCAAGTATGATATTGCCTTTGTTAGAGCTAATGGTGGGATTAGATCTATGCAACTAACCTCAAATAGTTGGTACCTTAATGTGGTTTGTTGGTGTCTAGAATCTTGCCTGCAACCTCAAGTGACATTTTAATATTTTTCCCTTGGAGACAGCTTCAGCTTCAAACTGAAGACCCCATTTCGATATAAAAATTAAGAATTCTATATGTGTACTTATTTTTCCCTTGGTTATCATCTTGAGTCACTAATTTCAAGTATAGGGGCTCATTCATTCTGCAGCAGCCTGTGGAATGAGGCTATGAGCTTCTATTTTCTTGTGGTCTTTAACAATCTAGTTGTATCACTTGAATCTTTTTTATCCCAGGATATCAATACAAGAATACTAGGTTATTGACATAATAAGATCAGCTCCCTTGGTTTTCTTCTTGTAAGATAAATGAGCAAACACAGTGCTTAATGTCATAGACTTTCTTTATTTAACTGACATAAAAAAATGTAAATTATCATTATAGAAGTCTCTATGATGGAACTACTTGTATACTCAGGCATGACATATAACTGTTGCACGATCTTATTTTAACATGTACCTTTGAATCACTAAATTTTGTAATATTTCTCTTCAAAAATTTTAATCTTGTACATTTTTCTAGTTACTTCAATTTGTTCACCATGATGACGTGAGATGGATTTATCATTTGCATAGAATAAAGAATATCTTTATGAGCGGAAATGGTTTAATCCTTTGTTCATATCAATTAACAACAGAAATGTCTTGAGCCTTTGTTCGTAATAATTATTAAGTTGCAAAATTTTCCTGGTTCTACTATGATTCTTGTAGCTAGTTAATGTCTATGGGCTCTCATGCTGGATTCTTCTCCTTTTTTTCTGTGGCCTTATTGATCAAGTTATGCATATTTTAGTGGAGAAGGGGCTTGGAGCTTAGTAGTGAGACTATAATTGAAAAAATCACCTTGGATGGTGTTCGAGGTCTACGTGCAACATTGAGTGCCACTGTTCATGATGTTCTATACTACATGAGTCCTATCTATTGTCAAAATATAATTGACTCAGTAAGTTTTCTTCATATTCCGTTTTATTGGTAGCATACTGATTTTACTTTTTGATTTGTCAATGATATTCAAAGAGTAATAGAGAAGTACTAATTTGTTACTGTTATCATTATCCATTTTGTCTTATTGTCTTTGTATTTGAGGATTTCATGAGAGATGTCTGTTATCAAGGGACTCATATATTGGAAGGGTGAAGACACCGATTATTCCAATTCTAGATCAACACCTATTCTGATCAGTCGTCAAGCTGTTATGGTACCAGTTCAACTTGGTATCAGTAGTCCACACCTATTTTGGACACAACCTGTTAGCCTTTAGATGCAATTCTGAACATAACTTTGGTAATTAGAATAATGGTAGGAGGTGATCTTCATCGACAGTTGATCATTTAATGCAATATTTTTGTATAGCCGTTGTTTCTCTGAGGAATTTAGGCATCCAACTTGATTTGTTTAGTACCTAAATTATTCTCTTATTTTTAGGTCTCCAACCAGTTAAATAGATTGTATGCAAAGTTTCTCAAGAGAAACCCAGGCTATGATGGGAAGGTTTGTAATTAAGCAGTCTATGGATCAAACTAAATATAATTTCTATCAATCACTAACACTTTTCACTCAGAGATTCCATTGTGTGCAAGCTTTTTGCAGATTTCAATATTTGGCCATTCATTAGGAAGTGTTCTATCTTATGACATCCTTTGCTATCAAGACTCTTCTGCAACACTTCCTGTGGAGGCTGCCTTCGTGGATGACTTCTGCATCCCAAAGCAAGAATGTATTGTTAATGTAACTTACCAACCTGTTGAATATCATCGTGCCTTGAATTTTAACAATAACAACAATAAAAATGGTGCAGCTTCAAGGCCAGCAACACATGTATCTGTAAAAGGCAGTTCCATGTCAAATCCATATACCAAAGTCAATGAGGAAAAAACACCAGATGTTTCTTGCGTTGAAGATTGTGGTGTTACTAGAGGCCAGCAAGAGGATTTCTTATGCAATGATGGCATCCAAGAATCAGATGATTCAGCTAAATTATTTAGTAAAAAGAAACACACAATCTTTGAACGAGTCAATGAGGTAAATAAGAATGTTGCAGAAACAATATATGCAGAAGATAGAGATTCTGATGCAAATCCAGGCATAAGTAGGGATTTTCATGGTAATGAAGTCCGAGATGCTGGGCATCCATCTGAAGATTTAATTGACAAAGGCAAATTAGTGTCCATGTTGATGGAAGAGGTATGGCTTATTTTCATATTATTATATGTTTTCAGATAAAAAGGGATTTCATTTTACTAGCATAGATATTTCTGGCTGTTATAGGTATTTGAGGTTTTGTCAAGCTTTGTTGATTCTGTTAGATGACTGGATATTAGATTGGTTTCCTTTACTATAAATATTGAAATTTAACAAGTTTTTAACAGGTGAAGTCCCTCAGAGCAAAAGTTGCAGAACTAGAGAAAAATCATCACTCAGCTTCCTGTTCCAGTAACTTTGACAATGGTAGTTTCCTTGAAGTTTATCATGGAAAAAGTAAATTTTTAACTGTTGAAGCTTCTCTGAGTTAATATGTTGATTCTTATCCATTGTAGATATATTTTGTTGTTTGTGGACAGGTCAAATGGTCAAATCTATGACAAGTTCATCTTCTTTTGGAAGGTTATCTTCAGTGCTAGATGATAGTAAAAAGCAATATACACCTTATATCAAATATACTAGGCTTAATTTTAAGGTAAATATATAATTGTTCTATTTCCAATTTGTTATTATTTTGTTTTTCCTCAAGTTATTATTTTCCTGATTGGTGATGATAGTTTTAGTGACCTGCTGATCATTGTCTTATTTCATTGTATTTTTCGTAGGCTATCTTCAGATAACTCATCAAGGTTGTCCTTTTTGAACCTTTGTAATAATCACTAGCATGTTTGCTCATCTTTTTTATCAGGTAGATACATTTTTTGCTGTTGGATCACCACTGGGTGTCTTTCTTGCCCTCCGAAATGTCCGCATAGGAGTTGGTATACAACTTTCATGGCTTCCTTTGATGTTAATTGCTATCCCATACCATGTTGTAAAGCTGATCTATGTTAAATACATAGCTAAATGCTACATTAAAACCTTACTCTCTTACTTTACTTTTTTGGAAGTTTATTCCATCTCAAATTTGACTAGTTTGGCCGTTTGTCTCTTTTTTTTTCTTTGCTCACTTTGTACAATTATTGATTCAAATTGTGTAACACCTATGTTGCCTACTGTGCCTTAAACATTTTAGAGTGGTTCATTTGAATCTATTAATTTATTTACTTAAAGATCAAGTAGTGTCAGGGATTTTGATGCTCCTAAACATGTTAATATGCTTCTGTGAAATCTTAGATGGCTGTAATTTTATGGACTTAATTTAGTAAAGGTAGTAGAGAACTAGAGATATCTTGACAGCTATTTCTTTCATGATTAACACTTAATTGATCAAATGTGATACATAAATTACATGAAGGTGGCCAAACCGTTTAACCTTTCTAGACTATTGTTTATGACTTGAATGTGGACTTTTATTTGATTAATTTGATTCAATTTAAAAACTGGTTGAACTTTAGGATGTGATGGACAACATATAACAGTTTATCCTAAAAGATACTTTTGATGTAAAAGATTATACAGTAATGTTATGCTTGGTATTCTACCAGAAGTACCAGAGATTAGCTTAAGAAAAAAGTTCTGACTTCAAGATGTTGGGATAAGTACTTTGTCTTTCACTTCAGTGACCACAATAAAAGAGAACAGAACTTCGAGTGTGGAATATACTTCTACATTGTATTCAGTAAATGTATGAAACTTAACATTTTCGTTTTATCCACTGTCCATGTCTTTGCATTCTCATATCTGCTCTGACTTGGGTGATATCGTTTGGGCCTTTTGGGTACTCTGTGTGTACTGCCCCATTATTCAAATTAGAATTTATAATCTGCCTTTTGGCTATTGTGTATCCAGTACAGTCCCTTACATGACCTCATCATTAAGCCTAGTATATAACCACATATGAGCATTTTTTAGTCAAAATTGATGAACCTATGTTTCGAAATGCCAAAATTGACCTGGGGTTCTCCTTATGGATTATTTCTTCTTCAGATTATTGTCATGTTCATTTTTCTTGAATTTCTGCTTCTTGCTTCTGTAATTGAGTATATTCTGAGGTGCTAATCTTTTTTTTTTTTCATTTATCTAATACATGTGCATGATCACCAAAGAAATATTTGAGCAAGCCTTGCTCATATTCTGGCACACTAGATGTTACTTGAATGACTGCTCTTAAACTATTTAAGGATCAAAATGTGAGCATTGCAATGAATCTGCATAGCAGATTTTTGTGTTTGTAAGTTCTTTTTGGTTTGCAATGTATTAATTGGCAGTTTGTTCTTTTCTTTTTTTTTGCCTTGGTAATTATCTATCAATTATGTCTTCTTAGCTGTTATGATTTATACTTCCAAAAGGGGACAAAAGAAAAGAATAATTTTCTTGCAAAATTTTTACACTAAAGCGATAATTGATGCAACATCAATCAAAACAAATGTGTTTAAAACAACTAGTATGGTTGAAGGCCTCATCTGGCAAACAAATTGATATTTTGACCCAGTTCTTTATTTGCTAGGTGGAACACATCAAACTGCAGAAAGATAACTTTTCATTCCGACTTGAATTATCTCCTTATAAATTAAATAGAATTTGATCAAATGCATCTCTTGCTGTTTATAAAATTGGTCAGAAACACTTTTCTTAAGATAATCTGTTTTTCCTTTAAGGCAGGGGGCAAGCTTATTGGGAAGATGAAAAAATATCTGAAGAGATGCCATCTTGCAGGCAGATGTTTAACATTTTTCATCCTTTTGATCCTGTTGCATACAGGTTTTTCTATTATTCTTTATCTACCTTCCTTTGGTTTTATCTTTATCTTCTTTGCTTTCTTCTTTGTTTAATGCTTAAAAACAACACTATGTTATATGTTAACATATAATACATAGGTAACTACATCTGCATCTGCATGCATCTATGTCATTTGCAATGGAACACAAAGCTTAACTTGAATTGAGAAACCTGTTATATGAGTCTGCGTTCATCTTTCACAGAGTAGAACCGCTTATCTGCAAGGAGTACTTAAACAAGAGACCTGTTCTTATTCCCTACCACAGGGGCGGGAGGAGGTTGCATATTGGATTTCAGGTTAGATTTTAAGATCAGATAGCTTCTGAAATCCTATCACCCTAATTATTATAATGCCAAATGCAGGAATTCACTGAAGATATAGCTGCACGCTCCGAAAGCATAATGAGTCAGCTAAATTCTTTGAGGGTACATTGCATATTTATTCATCATTTTCTTCTTGATTCATCTCAGTAGTGATAATACTTGTCTAGTAATGTAATTGGATTACTTGAAATTGATTGAACTTCTTTTTGTTTCCCCTTAAATTGAGCCAAGGTTATTGAGCTGTGTGCTGAGCTTATGCTTGCCTAGCTCAGCATGGTATGTACCAGATGCCATGCCAGAACTTGCAAGTTAGGTGCTCGGTTTTCCACATCCAGACTATACATAGGCATGTGTGCCATGTTAGTATCTTTTGGGAAAATGATATATATCTCCTGGAAAGTATCGATGGAAAAATTCATGTACTGTAGTACTAGTTGATGAGATTGTTTTTTTCTAAAATAACATTGATATGCAATTGCAAATACTATATTTATCTCAGCAAAATAATTACTTAGTTTATGTGATATTGCCGAATCTGTCTTGAAACTGGCATAAAAATGCACTTGTAAAACTTAATATGAGTTCTGTGACAACTATGTGAACATTAGATGTTGATAGATCTTTCAATGGCATGCCCCTTAATATTGGATGATTAAACAAAAAGAGAATATTGGTAAAAGTTAGATGAAATCACTCAGCAAATACCTTTAATTAAGAAACTATAATTGGAGGGAATTTGAATAGTCATATAGGAAAAAATATGATGAATTTACTTCATGATTGTGTATAAGATGCTATAAGTCTGTTGAAAGATACCTGTTTGGACAACTCTTACAGTGTCTTTGATTTTGTAGAGTCAAAAATATTTTTGAGAAATGGTTAAACATCATTTAGTGGAATATTCTTCCTTCTCAAATCATGGTTTAAAAATTTTAATATAATTGATTGTCAAATGCATATGGTATGTGAACATAAAGGAAATTACAAAGTGTCTAACAGGTCAAAGTATGGTTCCTTTATAATTTCCTATATTTTGGGTAACAGGTCAAAGTGGCTAGCACTTTTCAAAGACAAAACAAGGATAAAGCTAAAGGTAAGTTCTCATTGCATATGTCTTTTTCTCTTTTCTTCTTTCTTGATATGGCGTTTATTGTGCTGTAATTGTGGACAAGAAGTGATCACTAATTGTACATTGTAGAAACTGTGGAAGATGAGAAAAGAGAAAGATCATATGGTTCCTTCATGATTGAACGGTTGACAGGCTGTGAATATGGTCGAATCGACTTTGTTCTCCAGGTAATTTAATAAATGGCTTTTATGCATCCCTTTTCTGATTGAAGCTTCTTTTCTCTGATATTGTGGATTTTGTACACTTCCAAGAAATTACTCTTTGATGGACTCCACTTATCTTATAAGTATTTTCAGTATTTAGCAATAATTGTGGTCACAATTCAAATGGAGATTTGTTGACCGGGACTCCTGCTCTACAACTTGTTATAAATGGGAGAATTCTTGGGTAATGATTTGTTCTTGTTGATCTTGTAGGAAGGAACATTTCATCATCCTTATCTATCAGCCATAGGATCACATACGTAAGAACTAATCTGAGAACTCAAAATGAATTGAGATTTTTGCTATGTTTACATTCTTTCTAAATATGTTTACATCATGTAGTAACTACTGGCGTGATAATGACACAGCACTTTTCGTTCTCAACCGCCTGTATCATGGTATACCTGAAGAACCACCAACCGATGATAAAAAAAGGTCGTAGATCCAGTCCAGGACCTCAAAGAAAGCATGCAAAACTTCTCTATGAAATGTTATATGAGGAGACCCCATCAACACACCCTGACATTTCATTCGGCTAGCACTTTTCAAACAGGTCAAAGTATGGTTCCTTTATAATTTCCTATATTTTGGGTAACAGGTCAAAGTGGCTAGCACTTTTCAAAGACAAAACAAGAATAAAGCTAAAGGTAAGTTCTCATTGCATATGTCTTTTTCTCTTTTCTTCTTTCTTGATATGGCGTTTATTGTGCTGTAATTGTGGACAAGAAGTGATCACTAATTGTACATTGTAGAAACTGTGGAAGATGAGAAAAGAGAAAGATCATATGGTTCCTTCATGATTGAACGGTTGACAGGCTGTGAATATGGTCGAATCGACTTTGTTCTCCAGGTAATTTAATAAATGGCTTTTATGCATCCCTTTTCTGATTGAAGCTTCTTTTCTCTGATATTGTGGATTTTGTACACTTCCAAGAAATTACTCTTTGATGGACTCCACTTATCTTATAAGTATTTTCAGTATTTAGCAATAATTGTGGTCACAATTCAAATGGAGATTTGTTGACCGGGACTCCTGCTCTACAACTTGTTATAAATGGGAGAATTCTTGGGTAATGATTTGTTCTTGTTGATCTTGTAGGAAGGAACATTTCATCATCCTTATCTATCAGCCATAGGATCACATACGTGAGAACTAATCTGAGAACTCAAAATGAATTGAGATTTTTGCTATGTTTACATTCTTTCTAAATATGTTTACATCATGCAGTAACTACTGGCGTGATAATGACACAGCACTTTTCGTTCTCAACCGCCTGTATCATGGTATACCTGAAGAACCACCAACCGATGATAAAAAAAGGTCGTAGATCCAGTCCAGGACCTCAAAGAAAGCATGCAAAACTTCTCTATGAAATGTTATATGAGGAGACCCCATCAACACACCCTGACATTTCATTCGTTGGTACATTTCTCTGCAGATCGGAGTGGCACATCGACCAACACAAAACATGTCATGTGTGTCAGTTGATTCATGCTAGATACACGTATGCATAGCAATGTGTACAGCGTGGTATTGCAACTTTTTTTTCTTTTGAACTAGTGGTGTTACTTGGAAACTGAAATTTTAGTCAGGAATTCTGGTTGCTTCAGACGATCTCATTATGATGGCACTACAATGAAGTTTGTAGTAATCTGCATCAGTTTCTGATGTTAAATTTGAGTTTTGCAGAATGGAATTGACTCTTGTTATATGTGCTCACTCGGAGTTTTGGACATCACATTTGTTCCTTTGTATCATGCAAAGCATATGGATTTTATTGGGTGGTTCAGTTGACCTATATAAACAACATTGAGCACATTTTAATCAAGTTTGGAATGGATTCCACGGGGAATTAGATACTAATCAGATTCAGATTCAAGTTCATGGTTAGCTTGTATATGACTAGTAAGTTATATACGTTCATGGTTACACTACTCCTTTGTAAGTTTTTGTATAGGTTTATACATACATACATATATATATATATATATATATATATATATATATATATATATATATATATATATACTAGCAATCTCTCATAGATAGTAAAGATTGAACTTTCATGAATGCATTGCTCATTGAAAATCAACGTGAATTTTCTTCTGTAGATCACATTGTTACCAAGTAATAGAGAGAGAATAAATTCATGTTGTTTGCTGAAAGAGAGAGATCAACATGAGCGTATGAATGAAACTAAAGAAGGAAGAAAGAAAATAAAACAAGAGCCAAATCTATGCAAATCATTATGACGGCCGTTATTTGGATACGGCAGAATGATTATAACGGACGTTATTGGAACACAGGACAATATATAACAGCAGTTATTCGGACACCGCACAATGATCATAACGCCCGTTATTTGAATACGATACAAGGCGCCTCGACTGAGTTGCTTATGACACGGTCCCTCGCACTCTCGGTTCCACACGATCGATCGGTTCTTTGCCGCGCTGATGCACCCAGAGCACGGAGTGGAAGGCCTTTACCCGATCCTCCTCCTCCCACGAACCCTAACCCTGATCCTAATCCTAATCCAATTTGCTTCCCATCTACCAATACCAGTCTTTTTCCCCTAATTGCCCTCCGATTTTGAACGTTAGTTTCACCGAAAAGATTTGATCACGAAGATTCTAAGTTTTGTCCCTGTTATCAGAAGAAAGGACGAGAATTGCTTTTGTTTCTTGAAATTTTCGTTGCCTCTTTTGTTCTGGAAAGGAGTTGCTGCAGAAGATGCCACTTTGGAGGTGCGGTTTGATCCCTTGGATGAACCGGAAGGTCGTCGATCCTTTTCTCCAAATAATCAGAAAGTGAGACAATGCCTTCTCAATTTGTTTAATTTGATTTCCGATTCCTCGTCTCTGGTGTTCCTTTTGGTTCTATTTTGATGCTTGGATGAGATAACGAGATCTAAATTTTGGATCCTTGTATTTTACTCTTGGAGTAGATTGTATGTAGCTTTTCCGACGCAGTGTATGTGATATATATCGGTCTTCATTTTCAGTTACGTAAATGCTCATATTTATTGGTGTATCATTTCCTCTAGGGGTGCAGAGCCAAAACAGGTGGCATTTTCTGCTGCTCTCGGCATGTCTCTGGGACTGTTCCCGATCTGTGGTATGGAAAAAGAATCGCTAGCAGCTTTAACTGTGTGATTTTAATAATGATTGTTGAATTATGTGATGCTCTTTTTTTTACTGATTTCAAACTGCTTCACTTGCTTAAATGAAGCAATTTATGTCTGGTTCATGGACTTCGTTACAAATAAGTCATACCAATGTTTAACCTAACCTTCCCGTATTGTGATTTAATTGCTCTTGCTTTCTGTTCCACAAATTATTTTCATTATGAAGTTCACAAGCCATTGCCTTATAGGTGTTATTGGAATAAAACTAAAAAAATAGCTACTTGTCTTAGGTGGTCGAGACAATGAAGAGACTTCATCTGTGTTAGCATTCATTAGTTCTAAAACAAGTTACTGGACTAAATTAAATTCATACATGCATTTAAATGATATATCATATATTCATTTGTGCACGGCATTTTTAACTGTGATCTATCATGTCAACCATCGAATGGTTTGAGCTAGATTAGGTTTTGCCAATATTCTTTGATAAATTTGTTCATGAATTAATACTTTCTATTGAATAATAAATATATCAAAAATTCTAGTCCTTGACAAAGTTGTTTCTTATAATTGTAAGTGTTTAACGGTTCATTTAGTTTCAACCATCTAGTTTGTGTTGTTAAGACCATATATCTGTTAAAAGCAAGGCCAGATGCCAGCTGACTTTACAACATTGATACTCTTTCCTGGATGCGCATCCACAGTCAGACAGTTTTTTATGTAAGGTGCAATTTAAAATATTTATCCAACCATTTATTGTTTTGATAACAGGGGTCACTGTATTTCTTTGTGGGATGGCGATTGCAATACTCAGACATCATTGTCATGCTCCCAGTGTAATGCTTGCGAATTTTGTTGCCACTCCAATTGAGCTGAGGTATTATCGAGTATCCCTCTTTAATTTACATGTTGAGGTATTCTTATGCAGTTCTTATATGATTCATTATCATGCAATTGCGGAATGACTTATGCAATCACTTCAGAATTAAACAGATTCAACATTAATTATCAAGGTAGTCAATAAGGCTCTAGACAAATGCTAGATTTTACAAGTTAAATATCTTGTTTGAACTGAAACAAAACAATGTCTGCTCTAGCAACACGTTTTCAGCAAATATCACACTGAACAACAAATTGTTTAGGACAATATTGGTGTGATGTAGCAAGGTGTTTGGTGGGATCCCACCTGATGTAGGACAGCACTGCCAAAACTCTGCACATTTTGGTGTGGAACAAAAATCCAAAGAAGGGATCATAGAGCAAAAATTTTTGCAGGATTTGATAATTGTCAAAAAATAAAAGAGATATGATATTAGAAGAAGTTAAAGAAAAAATAAAAAGATAAATATGACTCCCTCTGGCATAAGGAATCACTCTTAGAGATGAAGACTTCACATTTCCAACATGTCTCATACATGGAAGATGTAACCACACCATTGAAAGAAGGCCTTTATGGAGTTTTTATTGATTTCATAATTATATAAATCTAAAGCATATCAGGAGAATAAAATAAAGAAGACTTCAGCTATATGTATATGGTGGAGTAAAGAAACTAAAATAAGATTATTTTGCCAATCAATTTTGATTTGATTTACTCGTCATTCTACCCTATTTGTATGGTATTGGACCATTCATACTGTACAGAGTATAAAAATAAGCATATTAAATTTGGATTTGAATTAGTCCCATGCAGATATATATGATAGAGTACCGAAATAATCTTTATTTTGAATTAGGATTAACTTCGGTTTTTGGACATGATCTTCAATAAGGCACATTGTTCCTTGTCTTCTTTTCTGGACTAATTTTCTTACTGGCTTCAGAATTTTGGCAGCTTCTAAAAAAATAAGTCATATTCAAAGAAAACAAAATAAAATATTCTTAAAATCTTAAATGTAACCGTGGGTGTGGACCAATTTTTACTGATTTGAAGGTTTATATTTGGAAAAAGCGAAATTGCTCGATCTGGTTTTATTGGAGCATACTATCTGAGACACTTGTTGAATTTTGCCTGTTCTACTTCCATGTTTAGCATACTATCAATAAACTTTTTCAATATCCTATACCTTCTTCCCTCTCTCTTCATTCCAATTGATAAACTGTTTCTGCAACTGCTCCCACATTTTGAGTCATCTGGCGGTACTTGTGATATGTGAAATAGTGTCAGCATGATATTACATTAGCAAGGGGCACCAGGTTAATAAAATGTTCTCTTTCAAAAACACACTGTATATTGTATCACATTATTTGGTTTTAGTTAATTTTCTGTTGGTTCATCATTACGACAACCAGTTGTCTGCAACATTCTAGATTAGAAGTTCTGCAAAATAATTAAATATTGTATTTACCCTCCATATAACTATAATAGGAATACAATTAAAAAAGGATCATTTATATCATCTACTTTGCTTTCTGTATATTCTCATATTCTGACAATTAACAAATTCTAATTTTTGAAGTATGGTGATTCCATTCTTGCGCTTGGGTGAACTCATCACTGGTGGTCGTCATTTCCCACTAACATCTGATGCACTCAGCAAGGTAGTTAGTGGTCAAGCCTCGCAAGGAGTGTTAATTGCCATATTACACGCGGTTGGTACTAGTCTTTGTCTCTGAACATTCTCTAATAAGGAACTGATATGGTAATGCCATCCTTTTGAGTAATAGTTACATACTTGCACTTTAAATTTTGATTTTTGATTAAGTAGTTACTTTAAGTTGAACTTGGGAACATTTTGCTTTACTTTTTAACTTTTAACTGGGACTGGGATAATCTGATTGATTGGTTGAAGCTTCAGCGCATATATACTGATGACAACAACTAAGAAAGAAGAAAATCACACTATTTTCACTATCGTCTCTCTTTATTTCTTTTTCTTTTTTTATTCACATACAATGTTGGACTATATTTTTCAGTATTAGAGACATTATCTCAGTGGTGAGATCATGAAAGATAATTTCACAATTCTTTTAATAGCAAGGCCTGGAGAATCCTGTATATGCATGATTGTGAATTTGATATTCATCAAAACAAAATCATACACAAATGAAAGCATGTGAAACACCCCTACATTTTCTTCAACTTCCTTATAAGTAGTATACGTTTTATAGTTCAAGACTATCTGCAAGAGTGTTGCAGCAGACACTATTCCTCTTGCTTTTCCTTTCTATTGATTATCATTACCTTGTTCATCTTGCTATTGCCTAAGAGGCATCTTCACCATGTTTACATTATGAATACAAAGCTTTTGTTTGTTTATCACTTGGCATGGTTTGCCTTACCAGTCCGTACAGATGTACCGATTGATTGTCGGTATGGTACATATCGAATCATACTAACACACCAACACATGATAGGGCATACCGACAAATCCGTATGTATCATCCGTATCGGTCCCCTATCAAATCGGTATATATTGCTCAGACAGGGCGGTATATTGTAGTACGGTGAACCTTGCACTTGGTTACCTATTTGGGCCAATGTACATAACATACTTCATTTTTACAGTTGTTAGGCTGGATTGTCACAGTGCCTTTCATCCTTGGTACTCTTTACATGTTCTTGGTGCCATGTTTCAAGTTTTTGGTAAAGAAGTTCAATTCACATCCTTCTAGCCCAATGAAGCTGGTCCATCCACATACTGAGATCAAGATTAAGGTGAGGGATGTTTAGGTTTTACCAACGAAAGAAATTGGGATAGAGCAAAGTTTCTATGGATATCTGCCCTACATGCTTTTCTGATACCGGAAGGTGATGCTCCTTTTGTTATTTTATCATCATGCCATGCAAAATGAGATGGGGAAGCTTGGGCTTGGATGGCAGGCAGACTTTGGTTTCTTTCAGCAAAGCAGTGTGCTATTTCTGGTCAGAATAGCTTCATTCTTCTTCCTTGTGATATTTGGAAAATGTACAACTACTATGTCTTTTATTTTTATTTTTGGCAAGAGATAAGTTGTGAATGCTGGATTTGAATAGACTTTCGATGATCTGATAAAGTCTATACCAACTAAGCCGGCTAACACTCTCATTACTCATATCATTGTTATGATGTTTGTCACAATTTCCATGTGCTGCAAACTGTTGAGTTTTTATATTATTTATCATTTCTTTTTGATAGGTGAAATTCCTTCCCTTTATGGTCTGCATGAATTGCATTTTTCATTAGTTTCATGATACGAACATGACATAAACCTGCTGAATTTATAAGCTGATATCAGTTTCATCTTCTCTTGAATATTTATTCCCTCTCTCTCTCTCTCTCTCTCTCTCTCTCTCTCTCTCTCTCTCTCTCTCTCTCCCTCTCTTTCTTACATTTCATACATAGTGTGCAATGTCAGTGAACTCTGTCACTGGATTCAGGTGTTCTTTCAATGGTTTGTTCAACCAGAATACCAACTTTTTTCAGGGGTTCAGTAGAGTCACTGGATTCTGACCTAAAAAATGATCGCTGACAAATCTACACATGAAATTATCCACCCGAAGCTGATCTCGTGGATTACAGCTGAGTAAGTTTTGACTCAGTTACGTTATTGATGGACACCTAAAATGAAAATGTAGCTCAACTATATTGACCATTTCATGAACATTGTGCTTGCTTCCAGGTGGAATTGGTCACCGTCTCCAACTTGCTTTCTTGGGCTGTTATAAATTCAATTCAGAAATTAGTTAGCTGCTTGAGTATCAATTTAAATTTTTGCTTTTACATATTTTGATAGTGATATATTAATATCGATCGTTCGTATCACATGTTATTCATGCTCCGATTTCGTATATATGGAACTTGATACATAAATATCAAACAACCTCTCATTGAAATGGAAATTAATGTCACCATAGCCATGTTCAATCCTATGGATCCAATAAACGACTCCCAACCATTTGTGAAAATTGTGGAATTGCTATTGCTTGTTTTATGTTCTGGTTTTGACAATATGGAAATGCTTATCAGTGAGTGGAACATATTGATACTACTTGCTTTATGTTCTGGTTTTCATACTCATAGGAGTGTTTTTGGTGAGCTGTTTCATAAGTGATAGTGAAATAATTAATGTTGATGGTATAGAAGAAGATCTAAAATAATTTTAATAAAATTTAAGTATTCAAAATTTAACTAAAATAGATTTTAATGGCGATAAAAGATTTATATAGTCGATTTTAAATAATTAATATTTATAATCATTTTATTATTATTATATAAATTTTTTTTTGAATCGGATCAATTTAAATAATAATAATAATAATGGACCATGTCCTATAGCAAGTTATAGTAATTTGAGAATATAGCGGCCTGCTCGGGTAAATATAAAAAATAAATAAATAAATAAATAAATAGTGGGAGGGTTTTTTCGATAAATTATCTTTATTTTATTAAGTTTATAATTAATATTATCCACTTCAAAAGGTATGATTGATGCGGGCAGTATTGTAATTTACCCTAACAATGGAAGAAGTTGAGCGGCGGCCGACTCGTCCTCACAAGACGACAAACTCCGCTCGATTCTAATCGTGTCGTCGTCGGGCGTCAGCTTTGTGCCGGTATGTGTCTGCAGAATACCAAACTCGCCCACCTGCGCCGCTACCCCGCGTATACCCAGTGGGAATCTACGGGCCCCACCTAACCTAACGTGCGGGGCCCGTCCTTTCTGTGGTGGGAAACGCGTTGCGACACGCCTTTTATTTTCTCAATTTTCTCTCGACGCCATAAAAATAAGTCCAACGGTTGACACACCGACGGACTCACCGGTCGCAGATACCCGACTGCTAAGGTTGGAGATGACGAGATTTATGGTAGAGATCATCTGGGTCCCTTTCGGGTCTTTTCGTGGGGTGTAATTATCTTTATAAAAATAATAAACAAGGAACCCCCACTGCTACTGCTGCGGCTACTTTTGGGGCGAGTAAGAACAACCTCCACTGTGTGTGTGAGACAGAGAGGGAGGGTAAGTTACCAGACTAGATTGATCGTGTTCTTGATCCCAAGATGCTCGATCTTTGCTTGTCTTTTCGACGGTTTCTTCTCCAGGTACGCGAAGCGATTTACAGACGAGCAATCACTTGATAACAAGGAGGCAATTGTTGTTTTTTTGGAGGACTCTTTTTTTTTTTGCCTTTCTTTTCGTTCCTCTGTTGCTACTCAATGATCGAATTCTGAATTTTGACAGACCCATTTTGTGTCCTTTTTTCCCTATGATGAAGCCACTCCCTATCTTTGTTTTGACGATTCTATCTGATATGCAAGTTTCAGGCTTTTTGATCTGCCTTCTCTTTCTTTGTGGGGTGACTTCTGGGGAGTTGAGTGTGTAGAAAACGGCAATTTTTGTGGAAGTCCGGTGTTTTTTTTTTAGGGTTAGTAGTGATGTGGTCTGAAGATTTTTCTGAAAATTAAACTCATTTAATAACATGGCAGGACATGTGAGTAATCTCTCACCATTTTTTAGAGGTGAGGAGTTCGACTCACGAAACCTACTCATGCAGGCTTATACTATTCCTAGACTTCATGTGCTTGCAATTTGTATTTTTTTTTCACTATTAAAAATTAGTGGATTATCAAGACCTCTTCGAAAGTTGTATTATACTTCAGAAGGAAATTAAAAAAGATTATTATTATTTTTTTGTTTGCCGTTTTACGGTTTTAACATTTTTTTTATACTTTTATTTTGAACTCCTGCAAGTTATTTCTAGTGTTTCATGAATCCTTTTTTTTTTTTGCTTTTTAAGAAACATAGGTCATGCTTACCGTGGAAAGATTTTTTTATAAAAGTTATTGTTGTTGTCATCGTATCAATAGAGGTGGTATGGTTTTAGTGGAAATGATATTGGTCTTAAAGAACATCTAAGGGAACCAAACCAATTCTCTCAATCTGACGTTTAATTTCATTGTGGAAAATGCATATGATAGTTTAAGTTGCAATAATTGAAGTGTGTAAAGCTATAAAAAGCCTTGTTCGCTAGTGCACTTGTAGGTATGGTGGTAAGTTTTGGTCTGATCAACAAATGCCCCTTGTTAATGTGCTTTGTGTTAAATTACACAGAAGAACATCTGAACCATCTAGTCGACAATATCATTAAGATTGCAAAGTCCAAAATATTTGGGAAATTGATGACTATGCATTACAAGCAGCTGAATTTATAGCTTTACTATCACAACAAACTATTTCTTTGGTTGTTCCATAATTAAAAATTTTGGAACTACTTGAAGATTCAGTTGACAGTGAATTATTGTCCTGAATGATCTGGCAATTTGACTACCTATGGTATATTGGTTATAACCTAGCGAATGAAAATTATCTCTTCCCCACACTAAGTGGTAGATGTATGTTGCGTACAATAAATAATAAAGGCAAGATTCATGAAACCTCTTTTGCCCAAATCAAAGGATGTTTCAATTGATGGCTTCAAACACCGTTGGAAAGATATGAATAAATACTGGAAGCATCAGATTTTGGGTTGTCAGTCCTCTCCTTTACATGAAATAGATGTCTTTGATAAGCTTGGTTGGCAGTTCTTTTATGAGTGTCGACTACAACCTTTATTTGTCGAAGCAAGCAATTGAAGTAAGAGCTGGCTGTAACTTTTTTAATTATGCAAAGTTAAGATATTAAATGTAATTATTCTCCAAGAAAGCAAGTCACTAATTCAATTATATGTTGTTTTTCTTCTCAGTCACTCTCCTTTTATTATCTTCTTTTTTACTGATTCTTTTCCTACTATAGATCCCACACAGTTATGAATCCTTCTCAATTTGTTTCTTCTATTTAAAGGGCTGTTTTGTGAATTGGTTTCTTGAAGAATGCTTACAGTTACTAGGGGCCAACAGAATTTCATTGAAATGCCAAGCAGAAAAGTAGATTGTGTACAAATTAAAAGTAATAAGTTTACTGAATTTGAGTTGAGATTCTTAAACCAGCTCTTTTTAAAAGCTAAATTGTACTGCTGATGCCTCTTCTGTTAGGAACCTTATCCATGGGTCAGTGTTGGCAGAGAAAATCAGAATTGAATTCTATCTTCCGCTTTCGATTTTTAATATATTATTTTTTATCCATAGGTTCTAGTTTTTCAAGAATACTATTTCATTGTGGAAACTCCGATATTGTGTTAGTGCAGACTTCTTATTATTTTTTCCCCTCCAGATGTACAGATTTCCTAACTCAGTGTTAGTTGGAGTTAGAGAGCCATAAGCGTGGGGCCAGAGTAACAGAACTCTTGGCTGTGAGCAATACATGGCATCTGCGAGTTTAAGGCCTGCTGGTGTGGGAAGTTCCAGGGTGGTGAACAGTTTTAAGGGGTCATCAAGCTCAGTTGAATGGCTTGGAAGAGAGATGCTGGAAATGAAGTTAAAGGATGCCAGGCTGGATGCAGATGATGATGAAGTATACTTCAGATAACTTTATTTTCACTTCCTTTGTTTTGTGTGTGCTTGTTGTGGCCCTACCATTGTCCGTGAGGTTTCTCTAAATGGTAACGTTTGAATTTCTACATGAAGAAGTAATTATTGTTTGTTGTATTTAAGGTTAATTATATATATATGAGGGTCTTTCTTTTTTTAAAGCAGTGATTTATGTTTGCTTTTTATTTAGAAATGGGAAAAGCTCCTCCCCTTTTTTTTTTTCTAAACTAACTAGGAAGCACTTCTTTGTAGTTTGATTCACTCTTTAAAGATAATAAATAGCATGTTTGTTCAGGATACCGAGTCAGAAATTATTGATGGAATTAGTGCTGAAGCTGGACAAATAATTGCTGCTACTGTTCGTGGCCGTAATGGTCAACCAAAGCAGGTTTTTTCCCCTAAGAGTTTGTGTATTTATGTTATCATCTGACTTATTGCTGGCTCATTGTGGTAATGTGGTCGACTGAACAGGCAGTTAGTTATATAGCAGAACATGTGGTTGGCACAGGTTCTTTTGGGGTCGTATTTCAGGTATCAGACACGTTTTTTTTAAGACTAAAAGCTCCAGCTACTGCCAATAATGCCAGATCCTTTGGTTTTTTTAACAGGCCAAGTGCAGGGAAACTGGGGAGATAATGGCTATCAAGAAGGTTCTTCAAGATAAGCGCTACAAGAACCGGGAATTACAAATTATGCACATGCTGGACCATCCAAATATTGTTGCTCTCAAGCACTACTTCTTTTCAACTACAAATAAGGAAGAGGTGTACCTAAACCTTGTATTGGAGTTTGTACCTGAGACCGTTAATCGTATTGCAAGGCAGTACAACAGGATGAACCAACGCATGCCTCTCATATATGTGAAACTCTTCACTTACCAGGTGTGTGCACTTCTGTTTGGCCAGCTAGAAATCATCTGACTGTATTAGTTTCTTTAAACTGAAAGCTCAATCATATTTAATAATGGAAATAAATCATGTTGTTATTTTGAAATGATAATATAAGTTCAATTTGTATAGTTGCTGATTCAAACATTGTTTGTGTTATTTCTCTCAGTACTTTTTGGAGATTAAGCACACTCATGGGGCCTATTAACTCATCATGCCAGATTAATCTTTTGTTGATTCAAACATTCCTTATGTGTTATTTCTCTCAGTACTTTTTGGAGATTAAGCTCACTTATGGGGCCTATTAACTCATCGTGCCAAATTAATCTTTTGTCCACTGAAAAGTGCCATGTAGGTTTGAGGATCTTGTTTCATGTACTGAAGCATGTCTCTTATGTAAAAAATGAAGACTAACAGCCATTTTGTGTCCATTGCTCTGCCCAGCTAGCAGTGTGGCAGGTAGCGTTTTATTTGATGCTTGTGCTTAAGACATGCCAAGGCATCTGTTGATGTCATTAGGAGTCAAGTGATTGATACCATTGTTCGCTTTCCTAGTCCGTACCGGTGTATCGTTCGGCTGTCGATATGCTACGTACCAAATCATACCGACATCCCGACACATGATATGGTGGAGGGTACCAACAAACCGATATATACAGCCATATTAGTCCCCTGTTGGGCGTGCACGTACCACCCATATAGGGTGGTACACCACGGTATGACGAATCTTGATTGATACCATGTGAAAAACCATGACCCTCATGTCTCCATTGTTTTGCCCAGATAGTAGTATGACAGGCTATCTTCTGTTTGATGCTCGACTGAGACATGCCAAGACTTCTGTTGATGCCTTTAGGAGTTGAAATGGTTGACAAGAACCTGCCAACTTGACCTAAGCAGGACATAACATGTTATCCCGATTGGATACATAAATTGGACCCAGATCAAGCATGCTTCATCATGTGAATGCTGAGGTCAGGTGTGTAAATGGATCCAACAGGATCCTAATTTATCTCTCCACCATTTCCTTAATGTATGAAGCTGCATAGATTTGTTGAAAGTGATGTGCTTGTAACTTGTTTACCACATAGTTTATACCTTGGCAGTGACGAGTGGGCATTGGATAATGTTAATTATTAGTGCATTGTGACAATCAGCAGTAATCAACATGTACAAATGCAGCAAATATAATGCATCAATTGTGGCTGGAATCTCACTGGCACATAATTGGCATATGTTATGCATTACTTAGACCTTATTCTAAATATATGTTGGACAGGTAAAGCATATCATTTGAGCTCAAATTCGCACTTGCATGAGACTTTTTTTTTTTTTCAAAATGAAAAGTCTATTATGTGTGCAAAACTGGAGGAAGTACAGTAGTAGTCGCTGTTGCCAACCATGGACATATGAGACTGCTATTGTTGAGAAGACAATTTTGTCAATTTTGGTAGTCTTAAGTGTCTTGCACATACTAGTGTCCCAGTTGAGCTGTCAATGCTAAATTATCCAGAATTAAGAGTTGGTTTTGGCATCCGTGAGTAGTAACAAATGAATGTTTGGCTTCAGTAGAAGATTTATACATGTCATGGAGACTATGTTTTACATAGCAAGTAAAAGTGCTGTTTTAGGGGCACTTTTGGCTTTTACAACTAATTTATATGGTGGTGAGCTGCAAGTTTATGTATATTAATTCAAGATGAAGATGTTCATGTAATCGTGAGATGGTAGTGAGGCCTGTGAGCATTTGACATGTACATGTATGTGAGAGTCTTAGGAGAACCATGTTATGTGTGATTGATCTGGCTTCATTATTCGAAAAGTCCTTGACGCGTAAACTTGTGCACCATGTAGCACATAAAAAATCCTATCTTGAGTGATTCTTTGGCTTTCCCTGCTGTTGGAAGTTAGATCTACAAGTCATGTTGGTCACTTTGGTGCATCAAGCATTGTGATGTAAGTGCATACAGATCAAACAAAAATTGAAATTATGCACGTAATGATGGGGAAATAATTTCATTTTTGTCACTATGTTTTATTATTTGAAACTGGGATGAGACAAATCCATCAATTTTAGAAAATGAGAAGATTTAGGGTCTTTCAGTGGAAATCTGCAGAAACAAGCCTCATCCCTTCTATTTGTGGCTAGTACATTACTCATTTTGTGTTTCTTCTTCATTTGATATTCTACTTGACCAAAGGTCCATAACTACTTTGATTTTCTTGGCTTGTAAGTGGTTTGGTGGATTAAATATAAGGTTGTTTTGGTCCTGGACCATATTTTTAGCAGAAAATGCTTATGCCCTTAATTGGAAGTCAAATTTATTTTTCTTAGATTTTCTTTGTTGAGCAACTCTGATTTAGTCTACTACTACTTTTTTGCAGATATGTAGAGCACTTGCTTACATGCATAATGCTGTTGGCATATGTCATCGAGATATCAAACCACAAAATTTACTTGTGAGATTCTTCTTTCTTAGCCCTATTAAGTTAAACATATGTCTGCATATACTCTATTTATCTATTTCTTTTGCATCCAAGCCTCCATCAATATTTGCTGGTTTCTGCAAACACAATGCTAAAGGAGGAAGTACATACTAATGATCTAATTAATATGCATTTTGTCTGGGCCTTGGATGATATCCATCACAATACAATTGATTTCGTTATTTTAATCCTAAATTGTGTTCTCTTTCCTCTCTTAGCAAGCATATCAAATTAGTAAGTACTGTGACAATTTGTTGTGCTTTCCTCTGTTAGCATATCAGACATTAGAATGCCAAATTGCAATTTGTTGTTTTTACTTCTTAAAATGTTTATCTGATTGGTTTTTCTATTTCTCCTCCTATCAAAATGATTAAACCTTCATTAATTGTCATTGGTCACAAACTTTTGAGATTTCGATCTCATAGACATAGCATAACTTTGATAATTTTGGGACTAAAATCATTCTAGTTTTTTTAACCTTCTTTTGGTTTAGAAAGTGTTGGACCAAATCTAGCCAACATCTAAAAAGATAATATTTGAAGTAGGTAAGTATGTTCCTGAAACAACTATTTGAAGAAATGACATACAGACACAGCCAAGGTTGAAATCTACTTTGAATATGTAGTAACAGCCTCTATGAGGATGGATAGTTGTTGACAATTCGGGGAAGTATTTCTACATATGCATAGTTAAACCATAGTAGCTAATGCAGATCTACATTTGTGGATTCAAAACGTTTTTAGCAGACTGAAGGTATGAAATGGTACCCTTTGGTCATTCTTTTTTACCTTTTCTTCCTGGTGTCTCAGCAGTTTCACCTGAAACTATTTGAAATGAACAATCCAAGGAACCAGACAGTTAAACCAAGGTTGAATAGGAAGACTAAATTGAACAGTTCATTAACATGATACATCACAGAAAAAAACAAAGGATATCTATGTCCATAATTGAGGGCACTTTGTTGGGAGGAAACTTGTTGCTGAAAGTTTGTATGTAACATAAGCTCTCTGGCATATTCAGTTGATAGTGATGGATCATGGGGTGGCTTATAGACTATGTGACAGTTATGTATCTGTCTTATTTAAGGAGCATATACTTAAAATCTAGATGTGAAAAACCCACACAGATTATGGTATATTAGTGCCATGATACACCTGTCAGCATGGCCAAGCTGTGTTTTGACGGCACAAGAAGAACAAAAAGGGAATAGAAGGAAGACTCAAATTCTGAGATGGCAATCCATGCATCAAATTCTAAATTAGTAGATTTGATGATATCTACCAAATTCCTTAGACCTTATTGGAATATCACCAAGAAAAGAAGCAACTTATGACTTTGTTGCCTACTGCTGGACATCTTCAGCTATTCTCTCACTTCTGGTGGCTGCCAGCAAGGATGTGAATTGTTTCCAGGAAAGGTGAGGCCACACTGAAGGTTCCTGTGCATTGAGCAGAGGCAAAGAGTCCTATATTTGACTACGTATCCACAACTGTTAGCCAATCATGGTTGTGATTCTTGTGAACATAATAAAAAATCACTGGTTTGGTCAATGATGACAAATTTTCATCAAATTATTGTATAGTTTATCCAATATGGGAATGTTCTGATTTTTCCGTTATGTTAGTTTAAACTGATACTCTGACTAATTCCTTTACTCATATGTACCGAGTGAAATTTGTGGTTGTCACTTCATCTATGCATATGCAAATTGCTGCTTTGGGTTGGCTTCCTTTCTTTGTGTTCTAATGGTGAAGATGTGAGGTGCCAATTCTGGGTGACAACCTACATGAACATATGTTTAGTAATAATATACTTCATATGTGTTTACAAAGTTTTGCACTGTTGATCATACATCTGTTTATCTGGGACTGAGACTGACCATGTAAAGCATATAACATTATGAATGCACATGCATAGTAAAGTAGAATTATCCAAGAAAAGTAATGTATTCACAGTGTGGTGGAATAGTGATATTGATGTAAATCAAAATAGTTAAGATCTGATTTATTACTGCCTTATCTACCATTTATTTCTTCTTGGTTAGCTCATTTTGTGTTACATGTTAAATGTCAATTTCAGGTGAATCCACATACATATCAACTCAAGTTGTGTGATTTTGGTAGTGCAAAAGTATTGGTAAGCAATTCCTGTCTAGCTTCTCTTCTTTGTTTTGGGCCTTAAGACAAAACAATGCTCCAATTTGCTTTTATTTTGTCATATTTTAGGTCAAAGGGGAACCTAATATCTCTTACATATGCTCAAGATATTATCGAGCACCTGAGCTTATATTTGGTGCGACTGAGTATACAACTGCGATCGACATGTGGTCCACTGGTTGTGTGATGGCTGAGTTGTTTCTTGGGCAGGTATTTTTTTTCACTCAATTTAAAATATGGTGTCAAATATTGTGGCAAATACTAAATACTAAATTACTGTATCTGGTGCCTTAATATTTTCTAATGATTTTGATTATGTGGGCACATGGCTGTTTTAGCCCCTATTTCCTGGAGAAAGTGGTGTTGACCAGCTGGTGGAGATTATCAAGGTAGGATAATAAACAAAGTACAGAAATTGTAATTGAAGTGGTTTTCCTGATACCAATTATATTCTTGGATGTCTTAAGGTTCTTGGAACACCTACAAGAGAAGAGATAAAGTGCATGAATCCAAACTATACTGAGTTTAAGTTTCCACAAATAAAGGCTCATCCATGGCACAAGGTAATCTCGATGTTGTTTTTATGTTACCATTCTATATCACCAAATATGATTGATAATTATTTCTTGTTTGAATGTGCTTGCTGATTATATTCAAACAACTAAAATCATCAGAAGTTTGAACTTTTGAAGTTATGGGTATCTATCTTTGGAATGACTTCAGTTTTAACTTTTTGCTTGATTTAAGAAGTCATATTGGAAGATGTGTTAAAGGCCTATAGAGGATAGATCTAATGAACCTAAAAAAAATTATTTTGAACTTTATATATTATTATAAATGGTACATTTAGATAGTTTTAGACATCACGAGATAATTTGTGCTCGTCGTGTTTAGTTTGTAGTAGAGATGCAATCAGGGAAACCCTTGTGAGTCAAGAGTTAATAAAATAGGTAAAAGTATAAGACTTGAAAATATCCCTATTGCGGATTATGGTAGTTTATGAGATCAAAGGATAATTTGGTTAACTAGTTTGTTTAATAAAATATTAAAATAAAAAAATGAGATTCAAAGTTCTTTTCTTAAAACTAATTTCCTTCCATTATATTAAACTACGTAGAAGATGTTGTTACACAGACTCGAACCTAAGACCTATCATCTATGTGCTAACCACCAAGATGTGACAGATATTGAAAGGTACACTTGTTATAGGGGAATTAGGCTAATGTTATATTATGAAATTGTAGAAAAAGATTATTAAATGAAGAATAAAATATGAGATGAATATTTTCAAAAAATCAGTTTTGTTTCGTACTTGAAAGATCCACTGTGGAAGTTATTTAGATGATAAAATAATAAGAAAGAAAAGATCACATAGATTTTTCTTTAATATAGAAAAGCTTATGATGGTTTCTAGAGATTTGTTGTAATGGATTTTAGAAAATAAAAAATATTTTGTAATATAATTTAATATAATAAAAAAAATTGATGATAGAGTAGTGAAACTAGGAGTTGTTCCTAGTGAGTTGAATAAGGAACCAAGAATCAACTTTAAGTTTCTATCCATTGATATTGTTAATGATTGAGTTTCCACGATGTAACATGTTTGCTAATGATATTGTTTTGATTGATGTGTTGCGGTTAGTTCTAGTTTTTGAGTTATGAAGACATTCTTAAGAAATAAAAGGTTTTAAAATATGAGCAAGGCAGTATATGAGATATATCTGCAGCAATGCTAATGGAAGAACCGAGGGTGAAGTTAAGATTGATAATAAAATGTGTTTTATAAGTACAATTTTTAGGTATCTTGGATCCTTTATTTATAAGCATTCTCTATTGATGAAAAATAGGATGCTTAAAATAAAAAGAACTTGAGGAGTTTAGTGTGATCATCACATGCTAAAAGAAATTCTTATAAGACAATTGTACAGTTAGCAATTTTCTATAGATCAAAATAATAGATAGTAAGGAAACATGTATAAAATGTTAGAATAGCTGAGCTGAGAACTTTCAAGTGAATGTACGGGATTTATAGAAAACAAGGTTTATCTTACCGGTTCGTACCGATGTACCCATTAGCCGGTGGTATGATATGTATTCCTTCGTACTAATGTACCATGTGTCAGTACGGTGAGGCATATCGAAGGCATAGAAAAATGGTCAAAAGTAGCTCCGAAAATTTCTAAAAATAGAAAAAAAAAAATTTATATTAAGATTTTTAAATTATAAACAAATATAAATTTAGTATACTTTAGCAAAAGTAATCTAAATTAGAAAATAATAGTAAATTGTTAGATTATTTACTGAACAATTTAAACTTTAATATTCAAATGAATTAGGTAATTGGTCGATGAATATATTTGGTTCTACTGTCAAAAAGAACGACGGGACTCCATGGGTGGTGGATCAGGGTTTTCAATCCTATGTATCTATCAATTTGATATGTTTATCGGACCCAATCCTGAAATTGATCCTATGACATAGTATACTGATACATCATATGTCATTAGTGCATCAATGTGATAATGATCGTAGTCGGATCATCGTGAACCACACATGTCTGAGGTAGCTCCTGAAGCAAGTACGATTGTAACATATATTAGTGCGGAGCATGGAGAATGTTAGAATTTCTACTTTTGTTACTGATCTGTTACTTTGTATCATAAAATCGATCACCGTACTGTTACTTGGAAAAGAATGACCAACTATCACGTCGAGCTCCAGGATCTGAATCTTGGATGGTATACATAAAGTACTACTCGATCCATACATCGCTCTCAAACTGTGTAGACGGGACTATTGACTCCCCGGTGTCGCCACCATCATCGGTCAACGCACTAGTGTCTACATCATTGCCATGTCTCCGAACCGAGCAGGTTGTTGAATGCGATTGAGAAGTTGTCTACATACATTTGACTAGAAGGTTCTTCCCCTAACTTAGGTATTAATTCTCCCTAATTAGCCTCTCAATTTTGATCCAATCTATACTTACAGCTTTATAGAGTTCAAGAGAGTGCAAATAAGAGAATGAAAGAAATATGTGAGTGAAAAAGTGATTGCGAGAGTAGATGAATTAGAGAGAGTGAAAGGGGAGGGAATGAGGGGTTAGAAAAGGTTTAAAAACCCTTAGAAACAAATCTCAGCCATTGATCGATATCGGTCAAAATCTAACCACCAATCGGTAATGGTTGAATTTTGACCATTCCGACCGGTACAGATCCCGTATCAAGAGATACGGGGTCCCTTGTTATGGACTGCCTGATACAAGACGGTCCGCGTGATGGTCCCCTATTAGACCAGTATGTATTGCCCGGAATAGGTCGGCGACGAACGATGCTAGAAAATATAGAATAACAAATACAATTAGGTGTAGCTCTTTACGAATAGATGCCCCATATAGATGAGGCTAGTTTATCACTATCTGTGGTGACCAGAATTATAGAAAGAGGCATTAGACAACTTTGCTATGAAGGATAGCTTGGAAGGATAGAAGGAAATTCTGTTGTTGTTAGTTTAACTAATAATAATATCTTACACAAAGCTCAATGATGGAAAAAAGATGTTATAGCCAGCCACATATACTTGGCCATTATGGCATTTTCTTCTTGTTGTAGTTTCACACTTGATTTTCATCTATTGCTCAAGATGATGAACCCCAGCTGAACTTGAGTTGCATCCAAATCGCACCATGATCAGACCAGCATGCGGGGTCCCTTGTTATGGTTGAATTTTGACCATTCTGACCGGTACAGATCCCGTATCAAGAGATATGGGGTCCCTTGTTATGGACTGCCTGATACAAGACGGTCCGCGTGATGGTCCCCTATCAGACCAGTATGTATTGCCCGGAATAGGTCGGCGACGAACGATGCTAGAAAATATAGAATAACAAATACAATTAGGTGTAGCTCTTTACGAATAGATGCCCCATATAGATGAGGCTAGTTTATCACTATCTGTGGTGACCAGAATTATAGAAAGAGGCATTAGACAACTTTGCTATGAAGGATAGCTTGGAAGGATAGAAGGAAATTCTGTTGTTGTTAGTTTAACTAATAATGATATCTTACACAAAGCTCAATGATGGAAAAAAGATGTTATAGCCAACCACATATACTTGGCCATTATGGCATTTTCTTCTTGTTGTAGTTTCACACTTGATTTTCATCTATTGCTCAAGATGATGAACCCCAGCTAAACTTGAGTTGCATCCAAATCGCACCATGATCAGACCAGCATGCATATCAGTGCACATGAGTGAGCCAAATAATAAAACAAACTGTTGAAATCCATGTGGAAGAAGTTTTGACCCATCTCCTGAGTTGGAATGGATGCGATTTTTTAATATGTGCAAATTTAAAAACTTATTTCATGAAACACTGTCTTTCATAATTCAGGATTGAACAGATCTAAGGCCCCTTCGAGAGAATCTACTTATTCTTTATGGGTAGTTCTATTAGAAATCCTGTGGTCATACTGCACATTTCTGTTGACATATTTAACTGTATTGTATAAGGATGGACTAACCTGCATCATCATACATCATGAATGCTTGTTGGTTTCAAAAACATCAGCCACCACTTCAAAGAGTATGCTGTTGATTATCTTTAATGGTCGAATAATCTTTGTGGTACTTTTTTAAGTTTGAGATATAAGCAAAGTTCACTGGCCATTTGCTTATTGGGAAATCAAATAGCTTTGTGCATGCAGCCAGTTCAAATATTACTGTTTTTGTAATGAAATAATTTAGTACCTCTGGAGATCTTAGTTTTATCTAACCTCTTGGGTGCTTCAGGTTTTCCAAAAGCGGTTGCCGCCAGAAGCAGTTGACCTTGTTTCTAGATTTCTTCAGTACTCACCAAATCTGCGGTGCACTGCTGTAAGTTTACATCAGATTATGCTGGTTATATTTGTCAGATGTAGTGTGCTTGTATGGCGTCTAATATTGAAATTGTGAGTTTCTGCAGCTAGAAGCCTGCTTGCACCCTTTCTTTGATGAGCTGAGAGACCCAAATACTCGTCTCCCCAATGGTCGACCACTTCCTCCTCTCTTCAACTTCAAATCTCATGGTTAGTAGTAAACTTGTTTCCAGCTTTAGCATTAGTAAAGGGCAGAAACTTTTATCACATTCTCTAGCATTTTTTTGCAACTTCTGAAACTTGTGCATGACCCAAGGATTCGAACTAAGATTCCATATTGTTGTGTACTACTGCATACTGCCCAACATGGACTACATGTGACTATGTTAGGCCTAACTCCTAAGACCAATTTGCTTCGAATGACAGAGGTGAACCAAGCACCAAAATTGCTTCTACAATATAATTCGACCCTGCAACTGGCGAAAGCCTGCAAACTGTAATAATTGTGAATACAAGCGCAGAAATTGCATTGTCTTGAAGTCCTGGCTGTTTGATACATGCTACACTGTAGATAAACTGGTACATTACATGGTTCTCTTGATGCATGCTCTGCCAGTATATGGAACCCATGCACCTCAACCAGTATTATGATGAGGTGCCTGTTAAGACATGTACCTGCTGGCCGCTGGCCCGGCCGGCATGCAAAGTTTGAATTGAAGTAAGTCATTTTGATTCAACCTAGGAATGTGTAATTTATAGTATTCGCAATAAAGATTTGAACGAATAGATGATTTTTTTAAGCTTTCCGGTTCATGATGATACAATTCAAAGACTTTTCTAAATGTCTTTCTGCAGTTCACACATGAATTTTTTTCTGGCCTTGTTACATTACGCTGCTGAAAATAGACATTGTGCTGGATGCTGAATCGTATGAATTAGTTTCATTAATATCATAGAGGAACTTGGAGCACTAGGGCGAATTAATCGTACTTACTATAAGACTGCTTCATTCCCCATTATTTCTGCGGTTGCATCCTGTTAGCTCACTTGTTACTTTTCAGAAGACAACAAAGAGTCACATGCAACCCATTAGTATTTAGCCATATAGATATTGTCTGACAGGTGAGACTAACCATTTTACGGAATACAATTCTTGTTCTTTCTTTCATCCTCCCTTTTTTTTTCCCGCCATCTTTTTCATGTTTTTCATATGCATGTGGTAATCTTGGCAGAGATAAGGGGAATTCCGCCGGATGTTCTTGAGCGCCTAATTCCGGAGCATGCAAGGAAGCAGAGCTTGTTCATGGCCTTGCACGGTTAGCAGGCTTTGGAGCATAGCAAACATGCTCCAAATGCCTGCTTGTAGAAACTTGGAAGCGGAGCTTCTTCGATGTACCTTTTCTTTTCTTTACCTTTTCTTATTTATCTAGCTTGGAAGGTTTGAAGCCTGTGTGGAGATGAAAATGCTTGTAGAAACTTAAAAAGTCTTTTTACATAAGAGCATATGTGTATCTTTGTAAATTTATTGGGCCTGTGTGGTGGTTATTTCCGAGATTCCATGTGTGAAATTGTTGCTATCTAAACATGGGTTTTGCCTCTCTGGCTCCTCTTGATCTGAATGCGAATGTTTCTACTTTGTGTGGTGTTGATTCAGGTTGGATTCGAGAAGGTGAGATTTAGGTTTAGCCTGCAAGTTTCAGAACCTTTCATCATAACTCGTGTAGAGGTGTCAATCATATAAACAGATATAAATTCGGGATCTGTCCCTAATCATATCAACAGATATTTTATGTTATATACAATATATAATTTATTAATAATAATATAAATAAAAGCATACATATTAAAAAAATTAAATTTGATATATATATATATATATACGTAAAAACAATATCACGTACGAGTGGACGTCCAAATGGGAAATGGGAAATGGGAAATGGGGTGAACAACAACAATGGAAAGGCACTCGTCATTCTCATCATGTCGACATCCCCAATAATCTGGTGGAAAGAGAAAAGATATTTTCTGAGAAATATTTCAAAAGAAATATGTTTTTATTAGAAGAATAATTCTGAAAAGACAGATCTCCTATTTTTTTTCTTTCAATTCAAAGAAAAACAAAAACCATTGAGTTTCTCATCCTCGTCCATATGGGGAATGGCATGAACTCAAGGGATGACCTTATCTTGTCTGTCCGTATGGGGAATGACATGAACACAAAAGGGATGAGGATTATTGAGACGAGGATAACAAATGGGAAAGCACTCAGTCGTCCCATCATGTTGACATTCCTAATAATATATTGGAAAGGGGAAAATATATTTTTTAAGAAATGTTCTAAAAGAAATAATTCAATAATAACTCTGAAAACACTATACTTTCTTTCTAATTCAAGAAAAACAAAAACATGATCAAATCAGTTTCAGTTGTAAAACAAGTGACGACTTTTACGTCCTCATTTCTAATGGAATCAAAATAAATCTGAATCGATCAGTCGATGATCCTTTCAATTGGGTACCAAACCTTCCCTCGAACGAAAATAGATCAGCAGCCTGTTCTCATGATGCTTGTCCCACAGGTAGATCATATGTTGGAAAACAACCAACATAGACCCTCTTCGATGCTTCCTGTATTACGTCAACTTTATTCCGAAGAAGTGCACAAAATATTTGCAATCTTTATAAGCATAAAAAGAGTAAATTAATGAAAGATAAAGAACAAAATTGCTCTTCTTTTTCTAGGTCAATGCATTAAAGAATTAATGAGAGATGAGCATACACTGTTCTCATAACAAGAACTTTTGTTTTGAAGTACTCAAAACTAATCACAAAAGATAAGCTCATAATATTTATTATACTATGATTGTTAAAAATCTTCCATTTAAATATTGCATGAATGTCTTCTCGAAGATATTATAATGTTAGGTTTTTTTCTTCATGACATATGGATTATTTTGTGCCACAACAAAATCCAACATTGCAAGCACACAAGATAATTTTAAGAGAACGGGCAGCAAATTGGCAAGCATAAATAATACAGCAAGGGGGTTATCTTCAGCAATTGAAGCTAAAGAAAAAGCCACTGGAAAATGTGACACATGTAGAAAATAATGAAGTATAAATCAATGCAATGTATCAAATAGAATGAGATAAGATAATTTCGATATGAAGCTTTGCAACCTCGTAAAATTTAGTCCAACACTAAATGCATATAGTGCACCTGCAATTACTTGACAGTTTTCTTTCTTTTGTTGGTGTTCAAGCTTTGGCCCCTTCAAATAAGTTTCAATCAGAGGGTTCACTAGTCAATAGGTGGTAGCTGTCATACATATAACCCTCTCATATCTTGTTGTCTCTATAAGACTTACAAGGACAATGGTGTGAGGAGGCTAAGTAAATTAGCTTTAATAGACTTAAATCAAGCACCAGCAGAGTAAACATGTAGACAGAATAATTGACATCTCAAGTTGGTTTCACAACTGAAACACACAAAACAGATTGCTACATGAAGAAATAAAGGAATGACAATGAAGATGTAACATATAGATTGATGGAAAGGCAGTTGCAGCAGGAATCAGTGCAACATAAAAGAGTTCATCCTCTTTAGGTTATTTCAGGAGTGAAAGGGTGTCAAACATAGATTGGTGTAATTACAAAACAGCTTCGAGTCACAAAATTGAATGGCAAATAATCGTCAGAAAATCAAGAATTGGTGCAAGAACTTACAGACAGACACAAGTTTTTGTGGAAACTTGATTGATCTGACTGAAAACCTGAAGGCCTAGAAAGTGTACCTTGATTTCCTGTATAGTGGCTCTGCATTCTTCGAGAAGTTAAAAGAACAAGAAGCTAAAAAACTTCAGAGAAGATCGATGGATCCTGATAACATATGACAGATATGGGATTTTATAGATGAAACACAGAGCAATGTTTAAATTGATTTTTAAAATTCTAGAGACAATATTCAATCAAATAGTCGCATGAATATTGACAAAGGGAGGACAAAACATAGGGAGTATTTGCCCTCATTGGAGCAATGATAGATGTGAGCACATTTGAAAGTACATCAGGAGTAAAAGTGATGGTAATTTGTTTTAAACCAATGCTTTTCCAAAGTAACTAACAAGCCATTAAAATTTGTGTGGCTTTGCTGTACTAAGCTAACATTCCATGTAATCAAATCAAATATTTAAAATTGAGATTTAAATTTTGTTTTCCTTACTTGCCATTATAATTTAGGAAATCTTAATCTATTTTCTTATTTGTTAATATAAATTAGGAAATAACTATCAAGCATTCTAAATAGGATGAGATTATATTTGTTAGTATATTAAATAGAAATAATCTATATTAAATAAATACGAAAATAAAAATATATTTCCTTTAATGGAGGCTCACCTCCTCCTATTTAAGGAGAGGGATTTCTCTCCTTCGTTCCTCATCTAGTCGAGCCTGGCAGCGAGAGGAACAAGGAGTTATATCCTGCTGACGAGAGGTAGGTTTCCCTGTCTTTCTTGAATATAAAAGTTTTAGTTTTTATTTTGATTCTGTTGAAAGTTTTGTAGTTTGAAAAATATGTATCAATCCTTTAAATATCAAAATTTTTATATTAAAGTAATTAGTTAAAGTTTTTATAATATTCTTTGACCCATGATTAAGGTTTTTATTGTAGATTTAAATATTTATATGTTTTATATGATATTTCCTAGCATTACAGTTCATCTTTAATCTTATTTGGATTAAAATCTTGTTAGATTAAAATATGTTATCTAAAATCTTGTTTGATATTCTTTGATCTAAAATTTAAAATATGTTATACTGAATGATTTAAATTTTGATTAGAATATGTTGACATTTTATATGTGTTGAAAGCATGATTTCTATTTAAATTTAGAAGATTATTTCCTTGTATTAAAACTTATCTCCCAATCTATCTTTTAATGTGTTATGATTTCTATTCATAGGATGTTATTTCCTTGTATTAAAACTTTTCTCCTTATCTATTTTTATGCGTTATTATGTTTTTATTTATATTGTTAATGGATATATGTTGTAGCATGAAATTGGATATTAATTGGAATGAAATTGCTCACAGGCCAGAGGCCCAACCCACGGGTCAGGCCTTGGCCCGTAGGCTAACCCAGCCCAACCATCATGGGCGGTCACATGCGACGCACATGACCAGTCCATGGGTCAGGGCTGGGCCAGCTTTGTGTGATGCATGCTCAGTTATGTATAATGCACATGACCAGTAGATGGGCTGGCCCAATCTAGCCCAATATTATTATTGAATTTGAACTCAAATATTGATTGAACTAAACTAGGCTTGATCAGTCTAGATCAATTCAGGGTGATTCCGAATGGATTGACTTATTCAAGTTAGTTTAACCTAAATTGAACCTAATCTAGGGCCACTTGGACGGCCCGCTAATCCCCAAAGGGAATCACCCTACCTGCTCTCGGCAGGGAAATAATATAATCTCACACCGATCATGTCCATATTGGGATGAAATAATACATTTGAAACATCTCTTTCAAATATCATCAATATCAAATAATACAAATTAGTCCTCAATTGACTTGAACTCTAGTTCAATCGATTCAATTGAACTCAATTAACTAGAACCTAACTGAACCGATCTCTAATCCTTATATAACTGGTCTGGAACCACCCTAGACTAGTATAATTTGGACTAGATTAGGTTCAATTTAGGTTAAACTAACTTGAATAAGTCAATCCATTCGGAATCACCATGAATTGATCTAGACTGATCAAGCCTAGTTTAGTTCAATCAATGTTTGAGTTCAAATTCAATAGTAATATTGAGCTAGATTGGGCCAGCCCATCTACTGGTCATGTGCATTATACATAACTGAGCATGCATCACACAAAGCTGGCCCAGCCTTGACCCATGGACTGGTCATGTGCGTCGCATGTGACCGCCCATGATGGTTGGGCTGGGTTAGCCTACGGGCCAAGGCCTGACCCGTGGGTTGGGCCTGGCCTGTGAGCAATTTCATTCCAATTAATATCCAATTTTATGCTACAACATATATCCATTAACAATATAAATAAAAACATAATAACGCATAAAAAATAGATAAGGAGAAAAGTTTTAATACAAGGAAATACATCCTATAAATAAAAATCATAACATATTAAAAGATAGACTGGGAGATAAGTTTTAATACAAGGAAATAGTCTTCTAAATTCAAATAGAAATCATGCTTTCAACACGTATAAAATGTCAACATATTCTAGTCAAAATTTAAATCATTCAGAATAACATATTTTAAATTTTAGATCAAAGAATATCAAACAAGATTTTAGATAACATATTTTAATCTAACAAGATTTTAATCCAAATAAGATTAAAGATGAAATGTAATGCTAGGAAATATCATATAAAACATATAAATATTTAAATCAACAATAAAAACCTTAATCATAGGTCAAAGAATATTATAAAAACTTTAACTGATTACTTTAATATAAAAATTTTGATATTTAAAGGATTGATACATATTTTTCAAACTCTAAAACTTTCAACAGAATCAAAATAAAAACTAAAACTTTTATATTCAAGAAAGACAAGGAAACCTACCTCTTGTCAGCAGGATATAACTCCTCGTTCCTCCCACTGCCAGACTCGACTAGGTGAGGAACGAAGGAGAGAAATCCCTCCCCTTAAATAGGAAGAGGTAAGCCTCCATTAAAAGAAATATATTTTTATTTTCATATTTATTTAATATAGATTATTTCTATTTAATATACTAACAAATATGATCTCATCCTATTTGGAATGCTTAATAGTTATTTCTTAATTTATATTAACAAATAAGAAAATAGATTATGATTTTCTAAATTATAATGGCAAGTAAGGAAAATAAAATTTAAATCTCAATCTTAAATATTTGATTTGATTACATTTCTCCCCTCCTATAGGAAATTTGGTCCCCAAATTTAACTCACCTTAATAGAATAGATGAGGATACTGCTCTCGCATATCTTCTTCTCTTTCCCACGTTGCCTCTCGGTCTGAATGGTGTTGCCAACAAATCTTTACCAAAGGTATAATTTTGTTCCTTAGAACATGTCCTTTCCTTTCCAAGATCTGGGTTGGTTGTTCTCCAAAAGTAACATCATCTCTTAGTTGTAGAGGTTGGTAAGATATGGCATGTGATGGATCCCTGATATATTTTCGAAGCATAGGCACATAGAATACATCATGGATGCCAACCAAAGCCGAGGGCAATACCAATCTATATGCTACAGGCCCAACCTTTTGTAAAATCTCAAATGGGCCAATAAATCTTGGGGCTAACTTTCCCCTTTGACCAAACCTCATAACTCCCTTGGTTGGCGACACCTTTAAGAAGACGTGCTCACCAACTTCGAACTCTAGATCTCTTCGCCTTCGATCTGCATAACTTTTTTGATGACTTTGAGCTGTTAATAATCTTTGGCGTATAATTCGAATATTATCAGCATCTTTTTAAATTAATTGAGGCCCCAAAAGCTTCCGTTCTCCCACCTCATCCCAATATACAGGTGATCTGCACTTTCTTCCATAAAGAGCTTCAAATTGAGCCATCTGTATACTAAAGTGGTAACTATTATTATAAGAAAACTCAATTAGATGTAAGTGCATATCCCAACTCCCACCAAAGTCTAAAGCACATACTCTTAAGAGATCTTCAAGAGTTTGTATTATCCTTTCAGATTGACTATCAGTTTGGGGGTGAAAGGTTGTACTAAACTTTAACTGCGTGCCCAAAGATTTTTGTAGACTTCCCCAAAATTTAGAGATGAATCTTGGATCTCTATCTGAGATAATGCTAACTAGCACCCCATGATATCGAATAATTTCCTTAATATATAAGCTTGCTAGTTTATCCAATGAATACTTCTTGTTAATAGGGAGGAAGTGAGCAGATTTAGTAAGTTTGTCTACTATTACCCAAATTCCGTCATATCCTTTCACAGTCTTGGGTAATCCTGTCACAAAATCCATAGTGACTTGCTCCCACTTCCATTCAGGAATCGAAATCCTTTGCAACTTTCCCGCAGGTACTCGATGTTCTATCTTCACCTGTTGACATATCAGACATTTAGAAACAAACTCTGCTATATCTCTCTTCATACCACGCCACCAATAGTTTTGGCGTAAATCTCGATACATCTTAGTAGTCCCGGGATGGATGTTAAATTTTGATCTATGTGCCTCCTCCAATAATTGCATCTTTACTGGATGGCTTTCGGGAATACAAAGTCGATCATGGAATGTAATAGAACCATCTTCGGCTTGGAGGAATTCAGGTCTAGATCCTTGAGCTATTTCCTTAACTATCATTTGAAGATATGTATCTTCCTTCTGACCTTCTTTAACCTTTTCCACCAAATATGATTGTGCCATCAAACACACAAGAAAACCTTTATTTGTCTCTGATAAAAGTTTAAGTTTTAAGTCTGCTAACTCCGTCATCATAGAATTCCTTTGAATATTCATATAGGCTACAAGACTATAGGTATTTCTGCTTAAGGCATCAGCAACTACATTAGCTTTCCCAAGATGGTAGTTGATATTAAAATCATAATTGTAACATCCCTGATTAGTCCCACATCGAAAGTGGACAAGATTAAGATTGGCTTATAAGGGTCTGATGAGTGTACTACTATCAACTTCAGCTTAAGCATTTTAGTCAATGGTTTAGACCAAACAAAGTTGATAGGCTAGTTTGCCCATCAGGCTCGGGTCATGACATTTGGTATCAGAGCCGACCTAGTATTTGGGCATGGTGAGGGGGCTCGAGTAGGAAAGGGTTACCCGTAGACGGAGTCAGAGGACTCGTCACGGCGTGGAGCCACCATTGGGCTACGCCTCACGTGCACTATGCTAGGGTTTGATCTGGGTTATGTTGGGTCTTGACGAGGACGTCAAGCCTTTGAGTGGGGGTGATTGTAACATCCCTGATTAGTCCCACATCGAAAGTGGGCAAGATTAAGATTGGCTTATAAGGATCTGATGAGTGTACTACTATCAACTTCAGCATAAGCATTTTGGTCAATGGTTTAGACCAAACGAAGTTGATAGGCTAGTTTGCCCATCAGGATCGGGTCATGACATTCCAAATAGATCAATTGAAAAATTATACAAAATCAAAACTATTAGAAAACTATTATTCAGTGTCTGGGTTGAAAAATGAAGCTAAAGGTACCCGAGGAAGGCAATGAGATAATATAGAAATAAATAATGCAACGAAAATATTCAGTTGTCGCTCTTCATGCAACCAAAATATGCAATAAATACTGCACCTAAAAAAGGAGAAAATGTTTGAATTTTGGAAAGGGGATGTCATGCAAACTAGGCTTCAGGTACTTGAAGTTCAGCTAATATTTTTTTTTCACATAAGGCAGGGCCAATGTCCATTGGAATTTAAAAAAAAAGTCTGAAATTAATATGTTTACCTCAAAGAGGACTTCCAAAATATGTCTGGGGCTTTGCCAATGCTGATGTGAATACAATAAGAAAATATGGTCAGATATACTATAGACCATATCTCCACACGAATTCATGTGCATGCAGGCAGTGAGACAGCACCACAGCAGTAGGATTGAGGCCCCTATCATTCTCTCAACAAAATAAAAAATGGGGCTCCGAAGAAAAGATCAACTTCGTTGATCATGACCTACAATATCTAATTAACCTAATTATCACTTTAAAAAATAAAAAATAAATTTGAAGACCTTTTACATAACAAAAAGGATTCCAAAATTACACTACTTTTACATGCTAGACTTACGATAGATGACCTTCCGTTTAGGAAAATCTCATAAGTCTAAATAATCCCATCTATAAACACCTCTAAAACTAACAAAATATGAATCCTAACAGCTAAACACCTTTCCTAAGCCATACTAACATATAATGAAACTCTAAACACAAATAATACTAGAACAGGACTCTGAACACAATATCTGAACCACAATAACTAATGATAGACACTTGAAAAGCAAATTATAAAAAATAAAACAAAACGTAACAGGACCTAGATACAACTTAACCAAACCTAAAAGGACTCTATTTGACTCACCGAACACCCAACTGCAACTTGCCCTGTATCATAGCTAATCTGAAATGGCAAATTAAGATGATATAGTATGTCATTTTCATCTACTCAGAGCCCATCTTAAAGTAGGACATGTCACCTATGCAAGCCCAAAAGGAATGGCTCGGAGAATATGTAAATACAAAACTTAGGCAGCCAGTCATAACTTTTGTTCCAAAATCACAACAATTCATTTTTTAATGGACTTATACACATTGAACCATCTACCCTTGTGATCAAATAAAAATAGTATGTGCATTTTTATTATAATTTTACGAAAGTCATTGGCTTTTGAGTCATAATAAATTTATCTCTAAGTCTTCATTGCTCGCATAAGCCTAACTGGTATAATCAACTGAGCGTAACAATATTCTCAATTCAAGGGTTAGGACCGTTCAAATTCATTTGGTTCTAGTACCCATATAGCATTTCCATCAAATCAACAGAGGTCTACATATATAAAAGTAGTTCTTCCACAAGAACCAGAGGTGTCTAATTTCCTCTTTAAATTCCAAGTCTAAACTACTACCAGGTCCTAATGTAGCAAAGTGTAATTCTAGGCTAATCAACAAACATATACCTAATATTTTATGAGGCCAAATTAGTCTCACATTGAGAGTGGTAAGGTGATAAGGTCAAATGGGCTCATTGCTACTAAAACAGACTTCCACATGATCTAATACTCATTATATCCTAATTGCTAAGTCAATGGGCCTTTTAAGATTACTTGTAACAATTAGTAGCAAAATATAAGTAACACAGATGTGGGGGTGAGTGAAACTGTATAAGAAACGATTACCTATGGACGATGAAGATGCACACTATGGCATGAAGCCACCACTGTGCCATGACCCAGCCCTTTGAATGAAAGAAATTGTAACATCCTGTTAAATTCCACATCGGCAGCAGGCAGCAGGAAGGTATTTATGAAGACGTACAAGACCTCATCGGCTTATTACTTATAACATGATTTAAGCAATCAGAATCATGTGGTTCAAGAATACTTACATCCTAGTTACTGATCCTGTGGGTCTATTGGCCAGGTCATAACATTATGCCATTACTACGACTATATGGCGAGCCTCTGTACAGACAAGTAGATATTAGTCAAACCTGCAAGACAACAAATAAATTACAAAGCCTAAGAAGCACAGAAACGGACACGGACACAACTTGACATGAACACGGCAACACACCAATTTTTAAAAAAATAGGACAAAAATTAGGACACGGACATGACAAGGATGTGTATTTTATAGAGTACCGAAGAGACTCCGATGACAATTGATATATGTTTCCTCATGACAATCTTTAGATTTCTTTCCTTGCATTGTTGGCAATCCGTCTCCACATAGAATCCAAAGCAGATGGCCCTCATGTGAGGGCCGCAAGCACAGCACCGCATACGAGGGCCACGTGCTGAAACACACAAGAGCGACATGGGAGCGGTGTCGTGTCCCATAAATAAGATTGAAAATAAATGAAAAAAGACGGGTGGCCACGTGTGTCAACGATGTATCATGTCTGACATGTCGGATTGGATATGTCCACCAAAAGCATGTGTCTGTGCTTCAGAGGTACTAGCAGCCAAACAGCCGACAAATCAAAAGCCTAATTCCAACCGCAAAACAACAAAAGATCAGAAAAATTATCAAACACAAAGGTGACAGATGCAGTTACACATATGAAGCTACAGCAACTTATCAACTGGAATTAATCTCAACAAATGAAAAAAACAATGATAGGTAAAATAAAGCATGTTTGAAATTATGCAGACAAAGAACACAAGTAACTTCAGATTATAAGTCAGATGTCAGCATACGAATAGGGAGTGCAAATCACCCTTCCAATACATATAAAGTCTCACTGATGATTTAGATCTCAAGAGTCAAGAAAAGAAAAGCAAAGTGCCTAAGCTAAGAAACAACTACATACACTACCTGCACTCCCAAAATTTTATGCCAGTAAGCAGAATCTTCAGTTAGGGATAAAAATTAATGAGCCAAAAAAATTTTAAGGCTCATTTTTATTGAGAATTTAGATAAATAAGCAAATACCAAATGGAGCAAGGAGAATCTCAAACTTCAACCAATTGTTCGATCTCCTGATTCCTCGGTGGTACAGGATAGTCCCGAGTGAAGCATGCATCGCAGAACATGTGGGCTTCATCAGCAAAAACTCCCCTGAGACTCTCAAGTGAAAGAAAGGCAAGTGATTCACAGCCAATTTCCTGCCTCACCCCCTCGACATCCATCCTATTGGAAATGAGCTCCTCAGAGCTTGGGGTGTCAACACCATAGTAGCAGGAGCCGACAATTGGTGGACTAGCAATCCTCATATGGACTTCCCGTGCTCCTCCAGCGGTCTTGATGAGCTGCACTATCTTGGATGACGTCGTACCTCGTACAATTGAATCATCAACAACAACAACACTCTTGCCCTCGAGGATGCCACGGACAGGTGCAAGTTTGAGCTTGACAGCAAGATTGCGCCCTTCCTTATCTGGCTCAATGAAGGTGCGACCTACATAGTGGGACCTGATAAGACCCTGCCGGAAAGGGAGTCCAGAGGCCTCGGCAAAACCAAGCGCAGCAAAAAATCCCGAGTCTGGCACAGGGATGACGATATCGGCACTAGGGGCGGGGGACTCACGAGCCAGAGCAGCACCAAAAGAATAGCGGGACGAGTGGACAGGGTGACCAAAGACTACGGAGTTGGGGAGAGCAAAGTAAACATGTTCAAAGACGCAAGCTTTACGAGACTTACTGGGCATCAGGCAAAGAGAGGTGATGCTCATGTCGCGACTATCTACTACAACGACCTCCCCAGGGTTCACCTCACGCACAAACGCCGCATTGATGAGGTCAAGGGCGCAGGTTTCGGAGGCGAAAACAATAGCACCGGTGGGGCGGCGTCGACCCATGACAAGGGGCCGGAAGCCGTGGGGGTCGCGGACGGCGAAGAGCTTGTTGGCGGTGAGGAAGACGAGGGAGTAAGCTCCCTCGAGGGCCTCGCAGGCCTCAACTATGCGGGCCAGGAGGGGGCGGGAGGAGGAGGTGGCTATAAGGTGGAGGATCACCTCGGTATCGGAGGAGCTGTTAAAGATGGAACCTTTTGACTCGAGGGCAGAGCGCAGGTTGCGGTAGTTGACGAGGTTGCCGTTGTGGGCCACGGCAAGCTTGCCGAATCGGTAGCCAGCGACGAAAGGCTGGACGTTGGCTAGAGAGGAGGCCGCGCCAGCAGTGGAGTAACGGACGTGGCCGATGGAGGCCTCGCCCACCAGGGGGGCGAGCGTTCCAGGGTCGGAAAAGACCTCAGAGACGAGGCCGAGGCCGGTAGCTGAGTGAAGGGAAGAACCGTCGGAGGAAACGATGCCGGCGCCCTCCTGGCCTCGATGCTGGAGGGCGTGGAGGGCCAGGGAGCAAAGCTGGGCGGCGTCCGGGTCGCCGATGATACCGACGACGCCGCACTCATCGCGGGGCTTGTCCTCGTCGGCGGAAAGGAAGGCATGAGAGGGGTCCACCAAGGCAGCGTGGGGGGTCAGGGGGAGCATGCAACGGTGGGATGAGGCGGCGATGGGGTAATTGTCGCAAAGAAAAGGGTAGGGTTTAGGGAGGGCCTTTGAGAGAAATAAGCGCGAGGGTTCGAGGGGGTGAACTGAAAAGGCAGGGAAGACGGAGTGGTGGCCGTCATGGCGGCACGCGAGGGAGGCAGCGGCGGAGGCGGCGGCTGTGGCGGCCATGACACCGAGGGGAACGAGCGAGGAAAAGGCAGAGAGTGCGGGGGGTGGGGGGGGTTTTGAAGTGCCGAAGACGAAGATATGGTCAAAGTATAGTCCTTAATCAATGGCAAGAGGGTTATACTGGACCGAAACGAACCGGACGTGATCGAACCGGTTTCAATTTTCCGGGCTGATCATTGTCAGCAGCTTTCCTTGGCAAAGTATAGTCCACCGACTGTTTTTTTTTAGTTATATGCTATATTCAAATTGTATATATGCACCATTAGCTTGTCAATCGAATCCATCCATTTTAGTGCAGTGTCAGTGGTAGGTTGTAGAGAGTGGAAGTGGATTACAACGCAGCAGTCCACCGACTTTAAGATTTGTGCAGCGAGTTGACTGGCTTTTCGCAGCCATTGTTGATTTTTCTCGTTACTGAGTTCCATATAAAACGATATACTTACTTTAATCAACAACATATAATATATATATATATATATATATAATCCTTCTCAGTGCTAAAAGACTTTGACTCGTCTTGCAACCGTGCCATAATGCAGATGATAAGGAGAGTGAGAGGAGGATTTTCCACAGCAGCCTTACTTATTCCATGTACTTAGCAGTCCATAACGAAGTTGGCAATTGGACTCGTTGCAATTGCAAGCAGACAATTCCAGAGAGTCCCGTAAACGTGGCGTGCCACTGTTGGTGCACCCGGTGGGCCCCCGCTGCGAAGGAAAAGGCGTTTGGTGCCGAGTATTGTGTGGAGAATCAAAAGATTTCGAAAGCTAATTAGAATTTATTTATTTTTATTTATTTATTTATAATCAAAATAGATGAATAATTGAAATTAAAATATAATATTGATTATTGAACACATATTTCATATATATATATATATATATATATATATATATATATATATATGAGAGAGAGAGTGAATCTACGGAATGCTCCAATGTAAATGCGAAGAATACCTTATCGTTAATAAGATCCAAACACTGATACAGTGACCAAATTTTGCTGCCACTTCTGAATAATTTGTGTCCTTTCTCCACCTCACGATATAAATTTTCTTTTGGGAGGTAAACCTCATAAGACGAACAATTACATGTATCCCTTCAATGGTTTTTTTATTTATTTATTCAAATTTATTATATATATATATATACTCGTAAAATTTCTTTTGTGCTGTCTATTGTGCACACAAGACATTCAAACTTTATTTGATATCAATGACAAATAATTTAACACTTAATTTTTTTTAATATATTTTTTGGATAATTTATCTTGAAAAAAATAGTCATAATCAGTTTTTATTTGGAATGTCTCTTTTTTTAAAATTTACTATTCACACACTTAAAGCAAAAGTCATCGATATCGTATTGCCTTAATATGATCGAGAAATATGTCTCCATCGTCTCATTATTTTCATCATTAATTATAACAATATAATCGAAAGAGATAGAGAAGAATTAGTTTCGGAAGAAGAGCTTAATTGAACCAGGTTAGAGTAGGCAAAGTTTGCATCATCTCAAGCTCCCCTAACACTTCAATAGCTTCTTGTTGACACCTCGCTCGTATTGAATCGATATCATTTTTAAAAAACTCTATTTGATATCAATAATAAATATTTAAATATTTAATATATTTTTTGATTATTTATTCAAAAAATACTATAATTAGTTTTTACATGGAACACCTCTTTTTTCAAAATTTATTTTGAGGTATATGATTTTTTTTTAACTTTTGAATAATGTTTATTTAGTTAGTTTAGTTCAGTTGTTTATTAAGTCTGTTTATTTCAATTAAAATTAGATAAAAAAGTATTTAATATTTATTTATTATTAAGAGTCCAAATAATTATGATCTTTAGGTGGAACTCTATAAATAGTGATGTAATCTTTTCTTTCAATCAATCAATCAGTGGAATATTATTTCAGTATGTGACGAAACCCTAGGAGCTTGATCAAGGAGGCTAATCCCCTCGAAGCGATCATTTCCTTTTTTTTTTTTTTTTACGATAAAATCTAACCTTAGGATCCTATCATTTGGTATCAAAGCGATGAGACGATCATTGATGTTCTCGTTGCAGTGTTGCCATAGTTATAAAAAAAAAAAAAAAAATTGTTGGAGGAAGGATGAAGCCGACATCCACGAACGCCGATCAATCGAGAACGAACCTCAACCGCCGCCACTATTGCCCAGCCACTAAGTAGCTATCATCATTAAAAAAAAAAAAAAATGGTGACAGAGAAGAAGAAGAAGAAACGGCGGCCACTCCTGCTTCCGGCCAGCCCACTCGCCGCCGCTGCTCTTCGGCCAGTGGTCACTACCGCCGCTACTTCCTGGCCGACGGACCACCACTGCCGATGTTGCTGCTCAGCCAGCAGCCACCACCACTGCCTCCTTCTCCACCGCCGCCCGCATCCCCTTGCGTCGCAGCCGCAGCCGCTCGACCTCCCCTCCTCAGCGATAGTTGGAGACGCTGCTCCCAGCCGCGCCACCACCGCTGCCTCCTTCTTCACCGCCGCCCACCGGTCTCCCCTACCGCTGCGAGCGCTGGTTGCCTCCCTCCTCGTGGTGACCCTTGGTGATACAGCTCCCAGCAGCGCCACCACCGCTGCCAGTTGCCGCAATCCTCTCCTCGTCGATCCTAGCCCTCGGTGAGGCTTCGGCGTCACCAGTGGCTCCTTCTGCGGTGCGACAGAAACAGAGCCCTCTGCTGCCGCAAACCCCAACCCCCCCCCCCCCCCCCCCCCGGTCGATCCTTGTCGCCGCCATTGCTCCCCGGCCACCAACCTCCTCCTCTCCAGCATCGCCACCCCTGCTTCCCGGTAGCCCGCACCCCTACTGCAGCCCGCCGCACCTCTGCATCGTTGTCGCAGCCTCAACCCCCTTGCTCTGCACCATTGCCACATAACTCAGTGAAAGCATAAATAATCGACCGCAAGAAATACTTAATGATTTCAAAAAAAACTTACTAGAGAGCCTCAGCAAATTTCAACAAGATGGGAGCTCAAGTTCTACGTTGCACAGATCTGAAAATACAAGAAAATGGTCCCAAGATTGTGACACAAATTACTCACATATGAAAGTGAAATTTTCGAGATGGGAAGATGGAGATCCGACCAATTGGATCTCTAGGGCAGAAAATATTTTTCGTTTTCACAGAACTCCAAAAGAATCCAAGGTGGAAATAGCCTCAATCTAACTAGAGAGAGATGCAATACAGTAGTGGTATAATTGGTACGAAACTTGCCACAATATCTCCTCGTGGGAGTAATTTAAGAGAAGACTTGTTATTCGCTTTGGACCATCTGAATATGAGAATGTTAATCGGCAACTCATCAAAATTCGTCAGACTTCTACGGTGTTGGAATATCAGAGTAGGTTTGAAATATTGTCAAATTAAGCTAGAGATTGGTTAGAACGATAACTTCTGGGTACATTTATTGAAGGGCTTAATCCGGAGATTCGGTGTGAAATTAAGGCTCGTCAACCTCGCACCATGATAGCTACGATTTCATTTGCACGCCTGCATGAGGAAAAAATCAGCATGGAATATCGTCGAAATAGAGGTGTCAATAAATAGGTGATTAGCAAGCAGCACACCCCATATACTCCTAGTCGAAATCCTATCACTTGCAGACTAACCTGAGAAGAACTTAAAGAAAGATCAATGAAGGGTTTGTGCTGGCATTGCTATGAAAAGTGGAGTAAGGAGCATCGATGCAAACATAAAAAACTTCTGATGATTGAGCCGATCGAGGAGGAACCGGAAGTAGAAGAGTTGGACTCGGATCATGAAGGTGTGGAAACTAATGAAGATATTGAAGCCATCACAAATACAGTGCATGTATTGGCTGGCTTCACTAACCCATAAACTATGAAAATCAGAGGAATTTTAAAGTATCAGCCTATCACTATTTTGATTGGTATGAGTAGCACTAATAATTTTATGGACAGGAAGGTTGCAGCCTGATTAGCTTACCACATTGAAGGCTATAATAGATTCGAAGTAAAGATCACTGATGGACGGATTTTAACTTGTGATAACAAATGTTCAAAGATAAATTTGATTATACAGGGCCAAGAGTTTCTTACAATGATTACTACACTGAAAGACCGACTTGTTGCTTACACTATCAAAAAGTGGAGACCTTACTTGATCAACGGATTGTGATGTGTTATAGATAGCCTATGACTGAAGCGTTGAAAGAGAAGCTTCCCGAGTTTGATGCTGCTCAGCCTTGAGGACAAGGCTGATTTAAAGAGGGAGGAATTGTTAGGACCATTTTTCTGAGCTTTTGAATAATGTTTATTGAGTCAGTTTAGTTCAGTTATTTATTGAGTTTGTTTAGTTCAATTAGAGTCAGATAGAATTTTATTTAATATTTATTTATTATTAAGAGTCCAAGTCCTAGTGGACTCTAGGTGGAACTATATAAATAGTGATGTAATCCTTTCTTTCAATCAATCAATCAATGAAATATTATTCCAGTCTGTGACGAAACCCTAGGAGGTTGATCCCCTCGAAGCGATCAAGGGGATTGATCCCCTCGAAGTGATCAAGGAGGCCAATCCCCTCGAAGCGATCATCCATTTTCTCCTTTCTTTTATGATAAAATATTAGGGTCTTATCATATCCCAATTTGTTCATGCACTTAAAAGGCTAGAACATCCTTCGAGGGCCTCGATGCACTTGTTATAATATTCAATGATCACGTACTTGAAGGACATCACGAGGCTTCAATATGACCTAGAGGCTCATATCTGTGCTTTCACTATCTTCATTGAGAGGAATAACTAATTGATAAAAGAATATGAAACCATTCTATTTCAGTAGAGGTAAGGGAAAGAGTTGGGGGCATTGAAGTAGATGAAGTGGTTAGATTTTACAAGCTATTCCAACCACTGCTTGATGTGATTCCAAGAGCCAAACAAGAACGAATGCTACAAAAAAAAAAGTTAAGATCAAGCTCCATAATAGAATGTTTAATCAATCCATTTCGAATCGATTGAATTGGTATAGAAGTTGTAATAGGGGAGAACCATAAAAAATAAGATTTATTTGAATAGAATCTTTGGCTAGCAATAAAGTCATATCGGAAAGATATTTAACTTAAAAATGTAAGAAAGGGTAATGAGAGTAGTGAAAGTAAGAAATCAGTTTATAATATAAACGAAAAGCATAAAGTACATGTAAACCAAATTTTATAGTGGTTCGGTCATCCCGACCTATGTCTATTCCTGATTCTTTTTCACTTGAGGCTACCGGCTTTCACTATTGATCTTATTTCAACAAGCGAAGATCAATTACCCTTATAACTCTTTCTCCTTTTTATAATCTCGGGAGAGAACCTTTACACCTATCTTTTAGACCTCACTCATTCCTTAGAAAACTTTTAACTCTAGGAGAAAGAGACTCTAAATCCTAAGAGAGTTTCTAATTTTTCTTAAGTATTCTTTTCCCCCTTTATACTTAATTTCGTGCTTTACTAGGCATGAAATGGTGGGGTATTTATATACCCCAAATGACTTCAAAAATGGAGCCAAAAAAGGTTTCATCCCAAGTTTCCTAGGTCTTAATAGTACCACCACCTGTGCTGAGCAATACCACCACCCAAATTGGTGGTACCACCGCCTGACATAGTTTGAGAGACTATGTTTGGATGGTACCACCGTCCAGTCTAGTGGCACCACCGCCTGACGCATTGTTACTGGGCGATACCATTACCTAACATAGTCTGAGAGATTATGTCTAGGCGATACCACCGCTTAGTCTGGCGGTACTACCGCCTAACCTTGCTATAGGTCACTGAATTGAGCCAAACAACAAACCTAATTCAGGCCCAATTGGCCCCTAATTGAGTTGACATTGTTTCATCCCAAAACCAACTCAATTATGACATAACTACGACCAATTAAGACACCCAATTACAAGACTAGAATTTTATGTTCTCCGATATATCATTGGTTCATCAAGAATTTCGTCCAATCCTTCGACGTATCATCCTCTCTTTTGGCATATTGTCCAATCGACATATTGACCTCCCGCAATTTCTGATCTCCTTGGCATAATGTCTGATCCTTCGGCCCAATGCCCGAACTCATGGCACAAAGTCCTTCTACCGGCATGTCGACTGATCCTCCGACCCGACGTCTAATCTTTTGATATGTTCCACTCTGGCCCAACGTCTGATTCCTCCTGTTTTAATCGATTTGTCTTTTCTGATCGAAGTTAGTCATGCATCACTTAAAATGCAAATTAGATCATAAATTCATCAATTTATTTTATCATCAAAATCTGAGATTCGACAGTTCTGAACTGGTGTCCTCTTGGTCTATTGAATCTTAGATTTTAATAATAAAATTAATTAATAAATTAATAATCTAATTCATATGTTGAGATAAGTGATGTAAGACTAACTGAAAAAGGTAAAACAATTAAAGAAGAATCAAATGTTGGGCCAGAGTCAAGATCGGGCATCGGGTCAAAAGAATCGGGGGATACACTGAAGGTTCGAACGATGCGTCGGAAGCTCACTGAGAGTTCACTAGGGGTTCATCGAAAGTTCGCCATAAGATCATAAAGAGTGCGTCGAAAGTTTCGCCGGAAGTTCAGATGAACAATTAACGTACGAGACAACTAGGATTGCTTGTATTGTAATTATTTAGCCTTAATTATCATAGTTAGGATTTCAATTTGAGTTAGTTTTGAGAGAAATCCCACTAACTCAATTAGGAGCCAATTAGGCCTAAATCAAAGCTGAATTAGACCGATTGGATGACCCATTTAGTGACTTGAAGCCATGTCAGGTGATGGTACCACTGGAGCTAGCATTGGAACTGCTTGAGGCTCAGCCTCCCAAGGAGTCTGGGCGATGGTACCACCTAGAATGGGTGGTGGTGCCATTGGCAGTTAATGCTGCTAAGCGGTAGTACTGCCCTCTTAAGCAGTGGTATTGCCAGAGTCTAGTCTTGTAGGCTCTGTTAGGCGATTGTACCACCTAGACTGGGCGATGGTACTACCCAATAATGGTGGTGGTACTATCAGTACCCTAGAAACGCAGGATGAGACACTTTTTAACTCCATTTTGAAGCCATTGAGGTCTCATAAATGTCCCACTCTTTCTTACATGAAAGAGCATGAAAGTGTAAATAAAAGTCTTATGATTTTGAGTTATGAAAGTATTGAAAAAGTACTGAGTGTCCACCTCTTCCTTTAGATTTGTGATCATTCTAAGAGAGATATGAGGTTTGTAGGGGTTGTCTCCTAAACCTGAAAAAGGAGAAAGGGTTGTAAGAATGTGGTTGGTCTTTACCTATTGAAGGATAACTGTTAGTGGATGTTGGTGGCCTCAACAAGGAGGAATTGAGAGTAGACGTAGATCACAACGATTGAACCACTATAAATCTGGTGTGATCTCTACTTTGTCATTCCTATTCTGCTTTTTCTTCATATTGCTTATTGACTTTGCTTCTTACTCCCCTTCACACCTTCTTTACGATTAATGCATTTCTGATATAGGTTTAAATTGAATGAAAATTTTGATTCGACGTAATATTTTCATAAGCACTAATTCACCCCCTCCTCTCAGTGCCAATTTGATCATAACAATTGGTATTATAGCAAGGTTACTCTCTACTTGGATTAAAACTTAATTGAGATGGCTTTTGCTGGTAATCAAGAGGGACTTTCTATCACTTATCCTCTTATATTCAATAGGACATACTACACTTATTGAAAAACTAGGATGAGAATTTTCTTACTTTTTATGAATTTTGAATTGTGGAATATTGTTGAAAGCAGTTTTAAGAAGTTTTTCAAACCAATAAATGAATGGAATGATTTGAAAAAGAAAACCTTCTCCTTGAATGCTAAAGCGATGAACGTTTTATTTTGTGCTCTTGATAAAAATGAATTTAATCTGATTTCTATATGTGAAATTACAGATAAGATTTGACACGCACTCGAAGTCACACACGAAGGCACACACTCGAAGTCACACACGAAGACACACACTCGAAGTAAAAAACTAATCTCTTTTTGCATAATTTTGAATTGTTTCGAATAAAACTAAGCAAAACCATTGGAGACATGTACATTTGTTTTACGGATATCGTTAATGGTTTGAAAGCACTAAGTAAAAGTTTTTTTAATATTAAATTTATTAATAAAATATTAATATTCTTTTCAAAAACTTAGAACCAAAATTAACGGTAATACAAGAAGCAAAGGACCTGAATAACTTTGCTCTTGATGAACTTATCGGGTCATTAATAACCTACGAAATGACATACAAAACATATGATGAATATAAGAACTACCTTCCAATAACCTTACACATGTACTTTGACATAAAGTCCAGTGAGCAACAACCTTCTCCGTAAAATGAGGAGGAGGAGAAGAAAGAAACAAAGGAAGAGAGAAGACTTTGGATCGGACAAAATTAGTCGATAATCATTTATCCAACAGAAGCCGTCATCCCATAAAAATAAACTAACGAGGGTTTTTACAATAAATCTTAAAAATATTTGGATAGATTGCCATTATAGAGCATTCTAGGGGCGTTTGGGGCATCAGGAATAGGGCAGATATACTCCGATGCTCGGACCGACCTCGTTGCTCCACCGCTCTCCCTGTCGATACCTCACCTCGCCCCTCTCATGGAATCCGCTGTCTTGGTCCTTTCCTTCCTCACTGCTCCTCTCCTCGTCCAGAATTCTCCGGTGATCTTTCACCAATCCTTTTCTCCATCTCGGAGCTCCATTATCCCGGTTTTTCTCTCTTGATTTCGAGAAAGATCCCTTCTTTCTGTGAAATATTTTATTTTGGTGGTCCTCTCGTCGTCGATGACTCGTGTGCATTTCTTTCAGAGTCCCGGGACTTCGATGAGTTCTGGGCAGTTGCAGCTTTAGGAGAGAATAGAAGGACAAATTTGGGTTTTTGGAAGTGGTTAGGGTTGCGTATTGCTGTGAGTTTATGGGAATGGGTTTGTCGAAGTATGAGGCTGTGCCAAAGACTACCTTATTCGCTTTCCTTCTTCTTTGTCTGCTGGTTGGGTCGGCGGGTGGCAATTTGGTGCTGATCGGCAGAAATGTATCATTGACATTCCCGGATGTCGAGGCCAATTTTGGTGAGTGCTTCATCTTTTTGAAACTAAATGTCATTCTATATGTTTATACTTTTGCTTGTCTTAGTATTTATTAGCTATGTACGCTTCCATATTCCGCATATGCGCAATACGGTACCTTGGCCACCTGTTAATTGTCACTGCTTCCTAAAACATTGTGGTTTAAGCACTTTTAAGCTGGATGACCTGTTATTGGCATGTACACATTTGATATTAGCCTATATAGGTTTGTGATTTAATTGGTTTTTTTTATGTTAATTCTGTCATTTTTGTCAGTTAAAGATATCTTCGTTCACCAGGGTTTTCAATACCATGGGGAGGATCAAGCAATCACAACAACATCCACCGTGCATTTCTTATTTTCTTTTTCTCATGTGTAGTTGCCACTAAGTTGTTTTTCTTTTTATGTTCAGCTCCATCGGTAAAAGGATCTGGTGAGAATGGGGTATTATATGTTGCCGAACCAACTGATGCATGTGCTCCATTAACAAATGAAGTTGCTCAAGGTTTAGATTCTCGATTTGCATTGATTATAAGAGGAGGATGTACATTTGATGTTAAAGTCAGAAGTGCACAAAATGCTGGCTTCAAAGCTGCAATTGTATATGACAATGAAGATAGAGGTTCCCTGATTTCAAGTAAGTTGCCTTAATTTTGTTTGTCATAACTTGCATTCTTTCTAAGCAATAGTCGCTCTATGTTCTATCTACAAAGTTGAGCATTTTATAATTCTCAAAATCCATCAAAATCTTGATAAAATATAATATGGTACGAATTCTCCATAAAGAATTTTGCAACCCTTTTTGTGATCTTGACTCACCTGATAAACCATTTTCCCAAATTGTTCGCCTCAAACATATTGCTTTCACGGAATTTTGAGTTTGTAAAAATTTGGATGGATTGTTTTTTAGAAAAAAACAACTCGAAAGCAATAAAGGTGTTTCTATGCAACTGATTTCTAACTCACCAAAGTATAAAAAAACATTTGACAACTTAGGAATAGGCACAAACAAATACAATCATACTATCATGCAACTTACTTCTAGTAGTATTCATCAAGTAAACTTAACTAGTACACTTCCACCGGAGGAAAGAAGTTGTGAATTGACAAAACTTAAGGTTTTGTACTTACTCTAGCATGAATCAGCGTTAACCTAGTGAAAGTTACTATCTATCTTCTAAAAACTTACTTGATGTGTATAAGATAGTTTTATCTGACTTCCATTTTCCTTTTCCTTGCATCTGTCCCAAATTGTGGCAGCTGCTTGTGTTCTGTTTGTGAAGGTGCTGATGGATAAGACTAGCTTTGCATTTAGTCCAGATGATATCCGGACACTGCTTTTTCCATGCTTCTTCCATGGAGGCAGTAATGGAAATCTGGTTTTCAGATATTGTTGTCAAATTCTTGAAGTCCTTTGATATCTATTGATCCATCGTTCTATGAACATATTGTAGTGGCAGGAAACTCAATTGGCATCCATATCCATGCTGTGTTTGTTTCTAAGGCCTCTGGCGAGATACTAAAGAAATATTCTGGTCGGACTGATTTGGAGTTGTGGATTATACCCACCTTCAAGAATTCAATATGGTCAATTATGGCCATCTCCTTCATATCACTACTTGTCGTGTCTGCTGTGCTTGCTATGTGTTTCTTCATCCGCAGACACCATATCAGGCATGAACGGCCTAGAGTTTCTAACGTTCGAGAGTTCCGTAGAATGAGCAGTCAACTGGTTAAAGCCATGCCAAGTCTCATATTCACCTCAGTTGTGGATGATAATTGCACTTCAACAACTTGTGCTATTTGCCTAGAAGACTACAATGTTGGGGAGAAGCTTAGGCTATTGCCATGTCATCATAGTGAGTATCTTGGTTACAACTTGATCACCATTAAATTTTTTTTCCCTTTTTAATTATGTGAAGCAAAAGGCCTTTTGTTTTATAAATCTACCCCATTTAATGAAGTTATTTTCTTCTGTGTTTGACTTGGTTATCTGGATTTCTTGTGTGCATATTTGTATGTTAATTCTTTCTTGCCCTTTTACTTGCAATATTGTTAATCTTGGCATATCAAGACTTTACAATTTTCATATCATCCTTATGCAATCCACAATATTAATATGTTGATCAGTTTTGAGATCAGAAATTTCCAGAATGTAATTGTGAATTTTGGTCATCAATTTCAGTGGAAGTATAGTGAGCTTCATATACCATCTACCCTCAGGAACCAGTTGGGAATCTGATCTTTCATTCAAAATTCAACTTTCTAATGTCTGCTTCCCTTTTCAAACAAAATTTATAAAATAGTTGATATTTTTCTTCATCACTCAGATAACCATGTTTAAACTTCTTGTTGTGGTTCATACTATCTAATGTCAGACAATTGTACTTAATTATTCTTGAAAAATTTTTCAGTTGTTTATTGATACATCATTTTGGTGAGAACTAATGTGGTAATAAAATGAGTCAAAAGATCCACATTGGTGGTTTATAAGCATAGATTTTTCCATTCCCAACTGAAAAAGCCCCTTTAATGGGGTGACCAATGGGCTAAAGTGGACATAAATCATCAAGAATATCATTATGTTGTTTGTAGGAACCTTTGGCCTATAATTTTAATGTTGTTTTCATTTTTTTTATTAAGATTTAACTATCCTATGGTTGGAGTCACTAGATCATCAATGACTTAATCTAAAACCACCACCTAACCAGCAGATAATTCATTACTGTTTCTATAATACGTTTAACCATTTCTTTTTCTGGTGCAATATAATATGTATATTTAATTTACTAATCAATCTAATATTCCTTGTTAAATCATTGACAGAGTTCCATGCATTTTGTGTCGATTTCTGGCTCACTACTTGGAGGTCTTTTTGCCCTGTTTGCAAGCAAGATGCTAGGGCAGGAATACCTAATATTCCAGCTTCTGAGTACACTCCTTTACTGTCTTCTGGTGCAGCAACTCCATCTTCCAATGCAGGACTATCATCATTTTGCTCATCCATGGCATCGTCCCCAGCCATCGAAATATCTCCTCGGCGGTCACAGTCAAATTGCCAACCACATTCATTCTCTAGTGCTCGTTCCCCAGCTACTCAAATAGCTACAATGACTCCCCATTCACAATCAAGTTCGTTCTCTAGTGCATGTATCGCTAACCCACAAAGCTCTTATGGTCACTCACCAGCATTTAGAATTGGTAGAAGTTCTTTGGACCCTAGAAATGCATCATCTCATAGACCTCAAACTTATCTTCTATCATCTCGTTCCTTGGAATTTCCTGGGTCATCGTCTATCAATTCAGGACTTGCATCCTCTTATATTCTTGGTTCAAGTTATGTGTCCCCGAGCAACCTTGCTGCATCTTCGAGTCGACAGTCATACTTGAGACATTGCACTGAATCAGGTGCAAGCCTATCTGAGTTGGCCTCGGCTCAATCTCCGCCAGGATGTTGATTTATATCAATTTTCTGCAATGAGGTCTTGAACTATGTACAGCTGCAGTTTTGCTGCACGTTATCAATTCTTTGTTGTATGGGTTGTCAGATCCTAGATGGCAGCATGAGTTGCAGTAACAATTTGATTCACTGTTCTACCATGATGTGGTGATTCATGTGCTCAACATGATTATTCAGGTTTTATGGTTTCGATCTAATTTTGTGTTTGGCTGCTGTCATCATTGTGTGATGGGATCACAAGATGCTGATTTGCTTTGATGTGTACAAGTGTTGGTCATTGATTGTTTGAGGACAAAACATGCACTTACTTGAGACAGGGGTTCTGTAATCTGTGGATGAGTTAGCCTCCTCTAAGATCTGTGGCTACAGTGTATCTTTCAGACTTACAGCCCAAGGGTGTCAATTGAATGTTGGATGTAGTGTGCCATGTAGTTTATTACCCATGATACGCTCGTGGAGAGGCTTTGCAGGTATATAAAAAAACTGATTTTTTTGCTCATTATCCTGACCCATGTGACATAAATATGTCGTGAACCCTATGTAGTTTTATCTACCATTGGCGAAGCTAAATCTTATCTGTTAGCCACTGTTTTACAGTTCTACTCTAATGGTTTTGTTGCTCGACTCCAGAGAAATCCATCTACAAGCCAAAAATTTTGTTGCTCGGTTAGTGGCTGTTCATTCACTGAATCATAAATTGTCACAAAAATCACTGCATTCTGGCATAAATTTGGATGCTGTCAGGTTGGATTGTTTACTTTCTCACACTTTTTTCTTTCTGTATCTCATAGATCATATTTTCATCCAGAATACAAGCTGTTCATTGTCGCTTGACATGGCTGTCAGATTGCAAGTCACAACCTCAGTCTACAACAAACTGAGCCACACAAGTGCAAGCTAAGCTCCCAGTCGACTAAAAGCTTCAACAAAGGCAGTTTAGGATGCTTCTTTAATTGCTCGTGCTCTTCTTGTTCCTTTTTCTGGGGCTCTGTAAAAGCAGAGATGCTTTATCTGATCTTTTTGTTCTTACTGCATAAAGGTCTTCATTCTTTCAAGGAGGAGGTCAGGGAGCACTCTTTATGTAAAGAATGTGACACGCTTCCATAAATAAATCTGCCTTTTCCTCCTAGGAAACCGAGGTAAAGAAGGTAAGAAATCAAAGCTAGAGGTGATTGATTCTGTAACAGCCTTAATGTTGAGTAATATTGTGAAATACACAGAATAGTTGAACTAAAATTGTTCTTGTGGAATGTGTATAACAGGATACCTTCTCAACCAAGGATCTTCTCGTGAAATCTGTGTGGCAAGTGTCTCAATTATGTGTACTTGGGGAATTGTCCTTTTAACAGGCTAAATGATGGTAATCTTGTGGAGATTGGCCTTTGCTGATTCAGGTTGCTTGAGATCAGTGGGTTGTGCCAACTTTATCATGATAAGATGTTGGGGACTATGATATCTCCTGCTGCTTCATGCTGTCATGGGGTCATTTCATCATAGGTTCTGAATCTTAATCAATTCTGATTTACTTCTCTCTCCACTTCTTTTCGTTTTCCTGGTGGATAAAAGTCACATTGCACAGAGACTCATGGAGATGCAATAAAAATGGTATAATTTTGTATATAAATAGGCATAACTTGTTCTTCTCCATGCAACTGCCAGCTTGATGATTGTGTAGGACTGATGTTGCTGCTGCTTTTTTATGTTCTTAGTACTTCCTTCACATGAAATTAAATTATAGCCTGAAGTATCAAACACAGATAGTATGTTAAATCTAATTTAAAAGAGTATATAATATAAGATCTATTCATTTATATATATATATATATATATATATAGAGAGAGAGAGAGAGAGAGAGAGGGAAGAAGCTTTGAATATTGATGGGACAAATAATTATTACGCTTCCACAAGGGAATTAAATAGGATCAACTCATGAAATAAAATATTGATAATATGTGCTCCCAAGTTTATCAAATGTGTCGTCTCCCTCAATTGAGACAATTGAGTTAAGCACTTCATGGATCATAAAATTTTCAAAGAAATATGAAGTGAGGCAATGTTGGAGGAATAATTCCACTTCGTGTCCTTAACTATGCTTTCGTAACACACTCTAAATTGAACTTATAATGGAGATTCTATTCTTCGTACCAAGTACAAGTATACTTTGGATGGAGTGAGTTGGACGAGATCTATCAATTGAGTTGTGTATGGCTCAAATATATAATGCAAATTATGTTGTGATTGGTCCTTGGTGAAATTCACCATTGCAAACGGGGGTAAAATAGTCATTTTAACTTACACAGTTGCCACCCTTAATCATGTCGATGCAATGATGAGATAGTTATCGCTTTTTATGAAAAGCCTAAATTTACGTGAAAGTCCAAACCTATATCTAAATTCTAACATTCCCCTCCAATTGGATGAAGAATTACTAGGGCTTGACACATGATTTATTTAAACTCATGATTTACTCTAAAAACATGATAAAAAATCATCAGCATTACGAAGCACATAACTTATCAGCATTACTAACATGCTAAAATTAAGCTAATAAATTTTTTTTGATCGGTGATCCCTCCTTTCGATAAAGATTTTTATAAGAAAAAACTTAGATCTAGTCATAAATTAGTAATTTCGAAAGAAAGATGACTTAAGATTTAGAAAAATGATGAGTTTTGAGAGTTTCCGATGAGGAAGTGTAACCTAAACTCTTTGATAGAGCTAATTGGTAATTATCGATATTTAACGAAGAGTTGATTAGGTATCAATTATATCCATGGATATGGGTGTCTATCCATAATGACACCGAGATAGAAAAACTGAAAAGCATGAAGATATGAAAAATATTTTTTATTATCCGAACAATTATTGAGTGTGGATATATATATATATATATATATATATATATATATATATACTCAGTTTATATATATACATAAACATATATATATATATAATATTTTTATTAATATAAAAAATATATATTTTAAAGAATTGAATCCAATAGTTATAACTCAAACATTCCAACATGGATTACTAAACTAATTTTTTATTTAATTTTTAAAATATATTTTAAAAAATAATAAAAAAATATCTCATAAAAGTTCAAAACCCTAATATAGAAAAATATTAATTTATAAATTTATATAGATATATTTGTATTTATTTGGTTATGAATAAATAATAATAATAATAATATTATTTATGAAAATTTGATGTTATTAAATAATTTTGATAAATTGCCACCAAACGTTGCCTTCGTTACTTTTTACCCTCGTGGATCCTCCCCTCGAAGTGAAACCTTCACCCCCGGCTCTTTTTTCATTACGTCGACGGCGCAGCCTTTTGATTCCTATCAACCTACCGAGCGTTTCCCCCCTTCTGCTTTTTCCTCTGCTTCGAGTGCCTCAAGAACTTGATCTCTTCCCCAAGAACAATTACGGTGCCTCGAGAAATCGATCGTTCGATTCGAATTGGTTCGCCTCTTTTATCTTCGTTTCGGTTCGGATCGGTCGGAGGCGGCGGAGAGATGGCGGCGGCGGCGCTGTGGCAACCGCGGGAGGAGGGGCTCCGCGAGATCTGCGGCCTCCTGGAACAGCAAATCTCCCCCAACGCTGATCAGGCCCGGATTTGGCAGCAGCTCCAGCAGTACAACCAACTTGCCGATTTCAATAACTACCTCGTCTTCATCCTCGCCCATGCCGTGGTACTCTCTTCTCATTCCTTCTTGTTTCCCTTCTTGATTGGATCTTTTCTTGCTTTTGGTCGTTTGCTGCTCGGGCACCGTTGGCTTTTGGTTGGTTACTTGTTTGATATTCACCGTGTTAGTGGTTTTAGAGGGTTTTCAGTTTTTAGCGTGTTTCTGGCTAAGAAGGAGGGCATGTGAGGAGTTTGTGGTAACAAAAAATGGCCGAAATTAGGAGACAATGCTTTGTTCTTAATCGTTCTGCAAAGTGTCTTGCGTTTTTGGATATGGACACACTTGAATTGCTGCTTGATGACGATCGTAGATGGTCCTTGTTTTTACCATCCGATGGAGGATTTGTACCGTTGGAAGGTTAATTATCCTTTTTAGAAAAAGTAATTTTAGTGATGTAATGTTACAATGAAAGGATAAGAATTTCTTTGAGGAGATTTATTGTCAGAAGCTGCTCTATGTGTAGCTTTGAAGTCAGAAATTTCTCTTTTAGATCAAGTAGGTATGCGTTATCTCACTTTTTCCTCTTGGGGTGTCGTCTTCAATCTAATGCTGCATGTGGAATTTAAGTTTAATATTCTGCTCTTCCCTCCCCCCCTCTCCCCTCCAAACCTAATGGTTGTGCAAGACTGTACAATGAGATGTCATGCAAATAATGTGACTGCCGCTTAAGTTAATGATCCATCTCCAGATGTGAGTTTTTGATGCAGAGGATTGACAGAACTTTACTGCATTTTCCCCTGAGCTTATCTCTTTTGTAATTTGGAGCCTCAGGGTCCTCATGCACGATCTTAAAGCCATAAATTAGCTGTACAGAGATTTTAAGACAATTGACTTTGAATTGTTGATATATCATTATGTCTGGTGATGAAGTCAAAATGATGTTATTTGGTTGTGTTGGCCTCCTACAATCTCTTTAATAGAGGAATGGAGCTTTCTTAGGAACTTAGGAAACTTTGACATCAATCGATGTGTTTTGATCTTGTAGCCTGGTCTTTCTTCTCATTGTTAATTAATTATGATTTCAAAAATTGAAAAAATTATTATTAGACATGTAATGGGTGCTATTTGAGAAGTATGTATGGCTATTTTAGGAAGAGAGCTGGCTAAATGGACATATTCCTTTCGGCCTGAATGTGATAATTGATATTATATATGGGTGCTACTTGAGAAGTATGTATGGCCATTTTGGGAAGAGAGCTGGCTAAATGGACATATTCCTTTCGGCCTGAATGTGATAATTGATATTATATATGGGTGCTACTTGAGAAGTATGTATGGCTATTTTGGGAAGAGATCTGGCTAAATGGACATATTCCTTTTGGCCTGAATGTGATAATTGATGCTATATATGGGTGCTACATGAGAAGTATGTATGGCTATTATGGGAAGGGGGCTGGCTAAAAGGACATACTTTTGGCCTGAATGTGATATTAGGTATGGTTCATCGAACAAGATTTAGAATGAAGCTTACGACTTGAAATTAAGTATGGTTTCATTTTTTATTAACGAGCTTAAGCTTAGCATGAAACACTGTGTATTAAAGATCAACAACATGCTAAAACTACTAGTTGATGTATCCAAGCTTCAAGAGTGATCATGGAATATTGATGATGCACGAAGAAGAGAATAGACTCATAGAGATTGATGTTGAATAATATTTTGGAACTAAGAAGGCCTATATTGAAAAAGGGCAGAGGATATGAGAGAGGTAGATTACAATCATTTACTTCAGTTTTATTCGGTTTTCTGTATTATTAGAAAGTTGGATAAGTAGATGAGGCGTTAAAGTGATTCATGGTTATGTGACATAGAAATTGACATAGAAATCTGGGGATTCCATGGGCCAACTATCACTTGAGCCAATGGTAGGCGAAATAGCAACACAGTATTGGCATGGATGTTTATCATGATTCCGCAAGCTAGAGCAATGTTCGATATACAATGTTTTGGAAAGAAACAGGACACTGTATTACCTTAGGTCCCAAGTGTACAGACTGAAGCAAAGCATGGCTGTCAGAGCTCTGGTCCCAAGTGTATGTTATGTCACTACATTTGTGCAAAATCGCCAGTCTATGTGCAACAGTGTTCCCCTCGTTATTTACAAACAAAACCTCAGCACATTGACTTCATTGACCAATCACAAAATGTCTTTGACTAGAGAGTCCAGATGGAATGCGACCAAATTTGTTCAATTTACAAATTTGACAGAAGTTTGTGAATCAGTTTTGACTAAAATGTTCCGTATCCCCTCCCTCTTAGCTCTCCACAAGCCCTCATAAACACTTTTCTTCCTCATGAAGAGCCGAGAGCATCATGCATTTTGAGAATCAAGCAGCAATTAAATCATTCTGTTGGTTCTTCATTTAGTATCCAATGTTTGCCAAACCAGAGATAGAGTTGCATGAACCACACAGTTCATATTGTTGTCCCAGCCTATAATATCACTAGTCCTAGCATGCACATTCTGAATATTTGTTGGACATACATGGTTACTAGACATGTTGATTGGCATGTATCATTTTAGAATGCGACTCATCCATGAAGGTAAAAACCTTCATCTAATTGGACAGTGTTGGTTGAGCCATAATCATTTTTGTGTTTGAGTTTGCAAATGTGAGCTGTGTTTTATAGATAGTTGATCAGAAACAATAGAATTCATTGAGATATTCAGTTGGTGTGTAGATGGACCAAAGCTAGAGAGTATGATCATTGTATTTGTTTAGTTTTTTTCTGGAGCTTCTGATTGAGCTGCAAAGTTGACATGTAGGGATAAAGATATTCCTTTAAAGCAAAGAAATAATCATGTCTTTGATCGAACCAAGTTTTGAGTGGTTCTTTGTTACATTTTTTTTGTTTCATTGGTGCATGCTTAATTTACTATTTGGTTTTATTTGATTATTGAAGTGTTGGTTTGAAATAGTGTTAAACATAAAGCAGCATTTGTGGTTCCTTATGATCAAACTCCTGAGATTTTTTAATTCTGCACTCAACGTATACTGCATGTGCATTTTATGTTAATTGCATCTAGTACTTATCCATTGCACCATCAATTTTCCATTTAAATTCTTATTTTATAACATCATATCCTATCTTTAAATCTGCCACATGGTGTTCAGCATCATCATAGCAAATCATAGGGGTGAATGTGTGTTAGATAACACTAACTTACATACGCTAGGCATGTGGCATGAAATTACATTATGTTTTTTGATTTGTTTTCCCAGAGAAGATGGTGTTTCTACAAGTAATTAGGAGGTTTGATCTTGCATTCTAGTTATGTTTATTGGTCTCTGGAAAATGGTTTAGTTGTGCAGATTTCAGAACGGGTCAAACAAACTAATCTTGCAGTCCAGGGAAATTTTTAAATATATGATCAGTTCTTGCTAATAAAGTACATGTAAACATTTTGCATTGGTTGAAAGTAGTTTGATGGGTCTCGTCTGGAAGTTAAGAAATTATTGATGGGCAAAGGAGCTAGGTAATTCCAAATAATTTTGGTTCCTTGCTGCACATTTCTTCTGTCAATTAAGTGCTGTATACTGGCGAAGATGATGGTCATTAATTCTGTTGCTAGGTGTTACATGATCCATTGGTTGTTGGGATCAAGGTTATCCAGATACTAGGACTGGAATCCGTACGGGAATCTTATTGGACAACTATGTACTGATTTGTATTGCATGATAAATGCTGTTGCAGCAATAAACTTACTAAAAAATATTCAATATGTTGGCAGTGACCAATTGTATCTGTGCACTGCTATGTCAGCAGATCCTTAGATCAGCATAGGACAGTCAGCATACCATGAAATTCAAAACCATAGGTGGTATTAAGTTATTTACGTGTCATTTAAATTTCATTCTGAATCATTACCTCATATTTTTCCTTGATAATGTGCTCCCTTTGTCTTTTACTTCCAAGTTCTGTTTCTGATTAAGTTGATTCCCAGTAACTACACTAATACTAATTTGAATAATCTGGTGATTAATTTTCACTCATTATTTTAATCTTTAGAATGCTCGTTTATCATCTTGCACTCATTATTTATGTTCTATTATTCTAATCAAACTAGGGTAAATCATTGGAAGTACGACAAGCTGCTGGTTTGCTGTTGAAGAACAATCTTAGGACAACTTTCAGTTCCTTGTCTTCTTCATACCGGCAATATATAAAGTCTGAGCTGTTGCCATGTTTAGGGGCATCAGATAGGACAGTTCGCTCTACAGTTGGTACAGTTGTCAGTGTTCTTCTTCAGTTAGAGACAGTTGCTGGATGGCCGGAGTTGTTAGAAGCTCTTGCTCAATGCTTGGCCAGTAATGATTTTAATCATATGGAAGGTGCCATGGATGCTATATACAAGGTCGAAGCTTCGCTAGCAAATCTTTAGTTTCAAATTATTTCTATTTTTTGACTTTATTTTTATAAAGAACATTTTTTTCATCGTAATCACTTTCAATTCTTCGAACACAAGTACACTGTGGGTATTTGTCTTGTAATCTATACTAACAAGTTTAGGATTATTGATTTCAAAAGCATGAATTACATTTTCAGTAAATTACACAGCTTCATCTTCGAAAAAAGTTGCATTTTCGCTAGATTATATTGTTCCAGATCAATATAGACATATGGACGTGTTGATTGGATGAGATGAGTCAATCAAGATTATCGGTGTGACATGAGGTGCAGTAAGACTTGAGAAAGCAACGAACAAAGATTTGATGGCTTAATTTCAATGAACAAAGATTTGATGGCTTAATTTCACAACATGGAGATAGATTTACTGGGTAAATTGTAGGAGAGAGAATATTTTCAGCCAGTGATTAGAAATTCATTCTGCTTAAAAGGTAGGAATAGGACTTAATTCATTGACTGTCCTTGTTTTTTAAACATGATAACTTGTGTAGCAAGTGATGGATGCCAATATGAATCATGATACTGTATCAGAATTGGCCAATATTGTGGGTCAGCGAATGAATGAACAAAATGGTGGTTGATGTTATTATTCTTGTTGACAGAACGCCAATTATGAGCTACTTAGTCTAGTTACCTCTCTAACATTTGTGTCTACAATAACCACACAAGTTATACTGAACACGTGTTATAAGCTCATCCATTATGAATGTGATAAAATAAAGAAATATAGTAGATCCTTGAAGTAAACTTAGAGTGACAGAGAAGTTACTAGAAATTCCTCTTATACTTCATATACTCAGTCGTGGCCTGCCTTGCTCTATTATGCTTGGTGGTCTTGACTTTAGTCTAGAGTCTGTTGACTTTGCTGACAATAATTGCTTAGTTACAAAACTTGCCGAAGTCATAATTAGAATTTATTGCTTCTTCCATGAATTGGATGCTCTTATTAATATAAAGTATCTTAGGGAATATCTACCCTAGAACAGAAATCACTCTGGAACTATAACATTTAGTGACTATGATTTCTGACGCGGTTAATTTATTTGGCAAGCGGTGAAGTTCTGTCGTCTTTAGTTTAGTAAGATTTATCTTTTAATCATTGTCCTCTAAGGAGAGTCATATATTCTCTTTTGAAGCCAAGAATCATCTTTACTTTGTCATGATAGATTTGCGAGGACATCCCAGAAGAGCTTGATGTGGATGTTCCTGGATTATCTGAACGCCCCATCAATATTTTTGTGCCAAGATTGCTGCAGGTAATTTTAACTGCTTACCTTATCAAGTTTGTAGTAATACAAACCTTGTACTTAAGAGATTAGATGTTGAAAATTTTGATTTGCCTTGTGTCTGTTTCAGTTTTTCCAGTCTCCACATGCGATATTGAGGAAGTTGTCATTGAGTTCTATCAATCAATTTATTGTATTTATGCCTACAGTAAGTAGACATGATGTCCAACTTGTTTCAGCCTTTTGCAAAACTGAACTTATAGTCTCTCCTTAATATAATCTGAATCCTCATGCAGGCCTTGTTTATGTCCATGGACCAATACCTTCAGGGTCTATTTCATCTTGCTCAGGACCCTTCTGCAGAAGTGCGGAAATTGGTCTGTTACTTGACTTCTAGCATTTTTAATATTTTCTGTTTATATTTTTGCAAAGTTTGTACCTAGTTCATAATTTACAAGTTTGAAAACTGTAGCTGATTATTGGATTTATGATGTGTTATAATGATGATATTCCTGTCAACAAAACTACTTAGATGCTCATCATACAACTTATATTTCAACTAATATCTCTCTTTGGAGCAGATTATGTGATTACCTTTCTTAACCTTGGATATTATTTTTGGATGACTTGAAGTGTTTGATACCTTTGGCATCGTGTCCTTTCTCTCTGTATGTAGGTTTGTTCTGCCTTTGTTCAACTGATAGAAGTTCGACCAACCTTCTTGGAGGTATGTAAAAATTTTTATTTTGACTCGTAGGCCCTTTTTTTTTGTTGGCAGACTGCCAATTTGAGCTCTGCTAGCCCACTGGTGGGTACCAGGATAGTGCATGGTGCCACGGGATACCTCCTGTGGTGCAACCATGATGTTGTGTAACACATGCTGAGACATGAAGCATGACTATCCTGGATGTGCAGCAGCAAATCATGGCTCCGTCCCTATTTTTGGTTTCTCTGATATTGGGGTACTTGAAGCTCTGTGAGTTCTCCAAGATCGAAGTAAATAGGCTGTACTTGTCACTTCAATATCTAATATATTGGATTGATACCTCTAATTCCAGAGTTCCCATAGTTTTTATGTCTGCCAGAGTATGTTGCTGTCTTTTTGTTAATTTTATGTGATTCTGTAAGTGACATTAGTCCTGGATATTGCAGCCCCATTTGAGAAATGTAATTGAATACCTCTTGCAAGCCAATAAGGACCCTGATGACGAAGTTGCTCTCGAGGCATGTGAATTTTGGTATGTTCAATGAGTTTGTTCTGCTTTCCTGTCAGCTTGTAAGTACATTTGGCTTTAATTGTTAAGAACATAAACTGAGGCATATTTGTTTGTCACTGCAATCTGATTTGTCGATGCCCATTTCAGGTTCATGTTTCAGTTGCCCTTACTGATGAAATTAGGCCATTGGAAATAATGTATAGAGACATTAAAATGACATTGTAACTTTATGCCATTTGAAGTTGAAAGATGATTTTTAACATATGATGAACCTTTAACCAAATATTTTAACCTAGAAGATTTTTATATACATTCAATTATTAGTATCTAGTACTTTCGAAGATTAAAGATTACTTAAGTTACAAATAATCAAGGTATGCAATTTTGAATAATACTGTTCGGTACGGGCGGTATGTACCCGTTCGTTAGCTGATCGGTACCCGGACCGTCCGTTACCAGACGGAACGGAATATATATATATATATATATATATATATTAATATATATAAATATTTATATATAAATATATATAATCTTATATATATATATATATAAACGAGGCGATGTGACGTCGCCTTATATAAAAAAAAAAATATATAAATATATATTTATTAATATATATATATATATATATATTATAAGCGAGGTGACGTTGCCCTGCCTAGAAGAAGAGAGAGGTGACGTCGCCGAAATATATATATATATATATATACCGAGCGGTATACTGAACAGTATATCGCTCGGTATACAGTATCGTACCGTATCGAGCGAACGTCGAAACTCTGGTACAGTACGATATTTCAATCCTTGTAAATAACCATTAAGCGGTAATCCTTAATTGTTTTCCTGTAATTTCTTTTTTGGTTATGCTATTGTCTGATTTTATTCGGTACATAACACTGAGCAACATGCCCATTGGTCCTGTTCTTTTTTTTCTCTTTTTTTTGCTTTGCACGACTTAACAATTATATTCATCAAGTAGTGCACAATCACTTATCTGTTTGTACCTTTTGGAAAAGTAAGATTATATTGACTGTAGTTAGAACAAAAAGTCAAAGATCCCACACTAGGTTTGCTTTTGACATGTTGGGCATAAACATGTTTTTGAATGCCTATGCTTATCTTTGCTTTGTCAAGGTAGCTTCTGATCAACTCATTTATTATTCTTCAAGCTTTAGGAAGAAGAAGAATTTGACTGATCTCACTTGTCATGATGCTGGTTGTTGGCTGATATTTCAGGTCAGCATATTGTGATGGTAATTTGCCACCTGATGGTTTACGAGAGTATTTGCCATGCTTAATTCCGGTATATCTTGCATCCCTATCAGCAGGCATTTTTAAAATGTTTGTCTATTTTTCTTTAATAACAATAATGCATTTATGCAAAAATCAGATTTTATTATCAAATATGGCTTATGCTGAGGATGATGAGACACTTTTTGATGCCGAGGTATGCTTTATGTTTCACTTAGTGGTTCCTTGTTTCCATTGTTGTCTTTAAGCTCCTATATCAGCTTGGTAAACTTGGATTCCTAATACATAGCTGTTCTTTGGTTATAGGATGATGAGTCATTTCCAGATAGGGATCAGGTATTTATTTTGCTTCTTTGAATTTTGAACTCGCTCTTCCTTCTGCATGTCTATCTCTAGTTTGGAAATGACAGACTTTTGTCTTGAACAGGATCTGAAGCCTCGTTTCCATTCATCACGTTTTCACGGATCTGATAACTCTGAAGAAGATGTATCATCTCACGCCTGTGGTTTTCCTTTATTGCTTTGGTTTCTAATTCATCTCTCAGTTGTTCTCATCATTCTCTCCAGCCAACCCTGGAGGATTCTTAGTGTAGATTGTCCATTGCTCTTATGCCAGGCTTTCTAAGCATCGTTCTTTGAGATCTTTTGCTGTTTTTCACAGGATGAGGACACTGTCAATGTTTGGAATTTGCGCAAATGCAGTGCAGCTGGACTAGATATCCTTTCAAATGTTTTTGGAGATGAGATTCTTCCAACTTTGATGCCTTTGATTCAGGTAATCTCAAAGATTATCTATGAATTATAGGTATCCTGGAGAAAAAAAATTCACTTTAGTTCCTGCTTTTAAGATAGTTTTGTATGCGCTAACTACTTTTGAGTTAAATTTTTTTTTTTTTGTTTATGCTAATAAAGTACGATCATTTTATATGTTCCAAAATGCAAAAAAAAAGGTCTGATATGGGTTTGGATTATGGTAAAACAAAAAGCTTGCTCAAATACTAAGCTTTACTGGATAGCGGACACAAGATGATTTTTGACTGTACTAGGTCAACATCGTCGAAGGTTGCAGGGTAGGAGATGCTTCAGATGTATGCTATATGATACAATAATTAGGATGTTATGATGCATATCAGCTTTGACCTGGGTAGATCTGCCCTGAACCTGCTTAGATCAGTCCTGGCCAAAAATCAGCTAGGCCAGCCACCCTTGGAGGTCCGGATGGAGGCTTGTTGATAGCTATGTTGTTTCCTAATCATTTAATGGTTAATGCCTGCACTTAGCATTTTTTTGCTAATAATATTAACATTAATTTACATGACAGTTAATAATTGATGCTCAAGAAGTTGTTTCATTTTACTTATAATGATCTGACTTTTGCAGCAAAAATCATCAACTACAAGTGACTCTAGTTGGAAGGAGAGGGAAGCTTCTGTTTTGGCTATTGGGGCCGTAGCAGAGGGATGCATTAATGGATTATACCCCCATATTCCTGAGGTACAGCTTTTACACTAGATAGTTGAAGGGGTAGTACCACAGTGCGACTACTATTTAGTTCTGTTCTAAGAAACAAACTATTATGGAGTATGATTTCTTACTTCTGTTTATTATATTTTGTCAATTTTCTTGCTTTAGTTTGGTGTTGAGAAGGATATCAATACTTGAGAGTCTTTTATTAAATTGTAATGGCCTGCATTCTAATGTTACAAAATCAATTTTTAATCTTATAAGTACCTAAGCCCATTTATAGTATAGTGTAGAAACCTTTAGCTCTCTTGCTTGGTCAAAATAATCTTGTCTACTAAAAAAGGAAAATGGCATGAAGTGATCAGCTACTGTGTTCTCTATGAATTTTATGTTTAAATGATGTTTGTTATGATCTGGTTTCCAAGAACTGAAAACTAATTTTCTATTATCAGTTAGCATACTACAGAAGTAATGCTTTTTAATTGTATGAGTTGTTATTTGAGTCTGACCAAAATTTCTTATGGCCTTTATGGTAGTTATCTTCTAATGATTCCTGATCTAATTTTTATCCATCTTTTCCTGGTATTTGGTATTTTTAAAGTTTTAGCAAGTGGTCCATTTCTTGTTTGGTTGTGGTACTTTCTTGTGAAAGGACTTATGTTAAAGTTTCTCTAGCTATTCTCATTTAGTTTTCTTGTGTAGGACTTGCTTCTATTTTGTGCTAAACTGATGTACTTGTGAATATTGTATTGCTTTCTGTTTCAAATTTTTAGATATCTATGATTTTATGTATTTGCAAATCTCAATGCACTTTGTCTTAGAAATTTTTTGTCTGCATTTAAATAACTGGTGTGTTATGATTTGGTTTACAGATTGTGACATTCCTCATTCCACTTTTGGATGATAAATTTCCACTTATACGGAGTATCACTTGTTGGACACTTTCTCGTTTTAGCAAGTTCATCATTCAGGTATAGCTAATATCTGCTTTGTTGCAATATTGAGACAAACACCTTTTTTCATATTTTATTTAGGTTCAATCAATGTCAATAGTGTGGGAATTTATTTAATTTTTCATTAGTGCCATTTTATCCATTCCATCTAATTCATATTTTTTGCTTTGATATAAAATAAAGGTGTATTAGTAATTATGTTGGTGTCGTAAAGGATATTTATGATAGTTACTGTTGATAAAAGCTGTCTATTAAGTTTTCTATTAGTACAGAAATACACCAATGATTCATATTAAGTTATACTTTTTCACAATGATAGTAGACGAACTTACTAGTCATGTTCAGGATAAACCTCGTCGACTTATTTTTTTGTTGATATTATTTTAATTGATGAGAGTTTAAGCAGAATTAATTTTAAATTTGAGTCACGGAGATAAACCTTGAAACTAGAGGTTTCAAATTGGGTAGGATTAAGACTAAATGTATAATTAAGACTAAGGTTTATGGAAATAGTCTCTTTAAATATTTAAATGTAAAGCTGCATACATTGACCCTTCTCACACCCCGCCTTGCCTCGTGCAATGGATACACCCTTTAGATGTTGGCTTAGTAATTGTAAGTGACATTTTAGGATATAGTTAAGTTGGATGCAGGAAATTTCATTAATTAAAAAAATTTAGATATCTTGCATTAATTGTTCAAAAAGAGGGAGAGATAGATGGAGATATTATTCAGAGTAAAAATTGGATGGTTAAACAAAGAGGGACATTAGTAGTATTGTATTATAAATAGGTTCCATTTATATTAAAAGGAAAATATATAAGATTGTTGATAGACTAGGGAAGCTTTATGGATCTGAGTTTTTGGGTAGATAAGGAATAATATATACAAAAGTTTGTATAGTTAAGATAAGAATGTTAAAGTTGATGCATGGAGTTACTAGGAATGATGAGAAAATGATCTCATTCGTGAATAATATGGTGTAGTAGAGGTAGAGATGAGGAGTGCATGTTGAAGTTTATATGTGGAGAATCATTTGAGATAGTACAAACATGGGCTAAGGAGACCTATATATTTTGTAGTTAGAAAATATGAAATAATCAATATTGATGGTATGAATAGATGTATAAGAAGACCAAAGGCTTTTAGAAACTATTAATAAAGACATAAATGCTCTGAATTTAACTAAGATTTATGATTTTTTATAGAACTCAATGGCAGATATAGTGGACCCCAACTCATTATCAAATTGCTCCCTTATAATTTTTTATAAATGTTAACCGGCTTTCTTATCCTTGCTTTCCTTATTCATAGTACTTGTGGTTTTCTCATCTTATTTCAAGAGGGAAACAGCATATGGACAACTTAATTCTGTTTGCCTGCTTTGCAGAATATTGGTCACAGAGATGGTTATGAACAATTTGACAAAGTTCTAATGGGAGTTCTGAGAAGAATATTGGATTCCAACAAGCGAGTGCAAGAGGCTGCATGTTCTGCTTTTGCAACACTTGAAGAGGTTATGGTTAAGTTTGTAGCTTGATGATTTTCCTGTCTGTATGCTTTCTTTACCAACAGGGACTCACTACATGCAGGAGGCTGCAGAGGAATTGGCCCCACGTCTGGAAATCATTTTGCAGCATTTGTTATGTGCTTTTGGGAAATATCAGGTTTCTTCTAGATCTTATGGTTTAGATTTAGATCTTTATTTTCTCTGCAAATGGAGTTATGCATGTCATGAATAGAAGTCAATTAGAAGAAGTTCTATGTTATTTTGTCCCTTTTCACTATAATATTCTTTATCCAGAGGCGGAACCTTCGAATTCTTTATGATGCTATCGGTACTCTAGCAGATGCAGTCGGTTCAGAACTCAATCAGGTTCTGTGGTTTTTGCAAGCTTGTGCTTCTTTTTGCTATGTCATTCACCTTCCACATAAATTTGGATAGAATTTAGATTCAGATTCTTAAATTGTGGTTTCATGAATACAACATATCTGAATGCTAATTTGATGTGCTGCTAAACTACAGCCAAAATACCTTGACATATTGATGCCTCCATTAATCGCTAAGTGGCAACAACTTGCAAACACTGACAAAGATCTCTTTCCATTGCTTGAGTGCTTTACATCCATTGCACAGGTATATGAGTTCTTAACTTACATTTTATTATTATTTTTAATTTACATCAATTGCTTGAATGCTTCACGCCGGATGTTCTCAAGAATGACTTATTATAAACTGAAGTCCCTGTAAAAGATAGGCTTTTGGCTTTTCCAACTTTTGTTTTCATCAGATATGTTATTCTATCAAAGTAAGCAATAAATATGTAATCCTAGGAGCTATTAGAATTCCATAGATTAGGCATACAGAAACATTTTAAAGTCACTGAGGAAGTTTGCAAAGAAATGCTTAACTTATGAACATTTTTTATAAACCAGACCTGTGTCCAATGTCTACTTTGGAAAAGTGAAGAGATTGCCCATAAAAGACGTGTGCTCAAAGGGTCCAAGGATTGTTACAAAGAGATGATTGGTCCTCCTTTCCAGCTGTCTTGCAAGTCTGATAGAACTTCATCATAAGGGTAAAAGAATAGGGTGCCATTAGACATATCAGACAGATTACTTTGGTTTCTTAGATCCTGACAGAAGCTCCAATTTGATGGTAAGAATAAGCTTTGTTGTGCATGCTATGACCCAATTTTAGAACTTATATGGGAACATATTTGGTGACATCCAAAACTGAGTTAGCTTCCATAAGTTTATTGGATCTTGAATGTCTGGCAATACAGTTACTTATATGGTCATATGTGCTTGAGATGTTAGTATATTTTCAGATTCTTGTCTTTTCTTGAACATTTCTTTAAGGCTTTCATGTATAGTGCTGCATTCTTTCCTTTTTCGTCAGGCTTTAGGACCAGCATTTTCTCAATTTGCTGAACCTGTATTCCAAAGGTGCATTAGTCTTATTGAGATTCAGCAATTGGCCAAGGTATTTTGCATTCTCTTTCTCAGTTGATCATTGATAACTTCTATTTCCACTATTACTATGGTTTACTGTTCCTTTATGGATTGCTTGATAATCATGACAAGACTTGCTGTGTTTATTGGGTTTTAATTGGACACATTTACTCAGTAGGCTTTTAATGGAGCAGAGCCATGAGTTTAGATTTATGACTTTGTTTCAATCGTCAATTTTGAAGATAGAAAAAGGGTACTGGAATACAAAGCTTTAATAGTTAATATGGTCATAATAGAAGAATGTACAGTGAATTATTGAAGTAGAATTTTAAAGATGGTGATACTGAGTTGTTTTTTTCTCCTGCTCAGAAAAATTAATGTAATTGATTATTTTGGTGAAACCTACTTATTTTCATGCCATGGTAGCCTATTTGGAGCCTTTAAAGTGAAAGCGTTGATGTGAGCAGGTGGTTGACCTAACTCTTGTAGTTTGTCAGAAAAAAGTCTGAGCAGGTGTACTTTTACAATCCACGCTGTATTTGACTTTAAACTTTATATTACTTAATCGACCCTATATTATGTTATGGTTAAGTGAATTATTCTAAAGGTTAATTGCACCATGCCTTTTTGCTACCCATTTTTATTAGTTGGTGATATTCCCCTTTGCTACTCCCATGTATTTTTCTTGGTGATGTTCTCTTTAATTTTTGAAATTTTCTTAATTGGGGCTATAAGTAAGTTGATATTTGATTTCAGTTTTATATTTTATAAACAATCTGCAATCACCCATCATTTATGTTATTCTCTGACTTTCCAAAACCAGCTCCCATTTCTGCTTGGTTGACTTTTCTTTATTATGCATAAGCCTGACCTGGCAAAGAGATACAATTTCAACCATTCTAACTTTATTGTGGAACATGTACTAAGTTGTCGAGCTGCAAATTTTCTCTCTAATCATATGTTTTTTCCTTAACTTTTGGAACTTAGCCATATTTCTATGACGATATGTTTATCATATTAATACACTACATAATTATTTGGATGATGGTACTCATCATCAAGTTTTATTGACTATTGGATTTAGCTTGTCACTCTGACATTCAATGCTTTAAATGCACAGGTTGATCATGTGACTGCTGGCGTCCAATATGATAAGGAATTCATTGTCTGCTCATTGGATCTGTTATCAGGCCTTGCAGAAGGTCTGGGCAGTGGGATAGAGACCCTGGTACTTTTTACTCTGACTTAAGCAGTTTACTGTTTCCGAATATATATATATATATATATATATATATATATATATATATATATATATATATATATATATATATGGTGTGGCACAATATATCTTTTTCATTTCAGTTCCCTTGTGACTGAGAGCAACATTTTTCGTGTTTTTCTGAAGCAAAGAACACATATTGCATGTTGTCTTACATGTTAAACATTTAGTGTGGTGTATTCATTTAGATATTTAACAGAAACCTAGTCATGCCAATATTGGCTGCTGTTTGGTAGGTTGCAAAATCCAACTTGAGAGACCTGCTTCTGCAATGCTGCATGGATCAGGCAACTGATATTCGGCAGAGTGCCCTTGCACTTCTTGGTGACCTTGCAAAAGTGAGTGTTTGCATCAATATTAAAATATTAAAGATATATTATGTTAGAAGGCTTCCTCATAGTCATATATGCTTCAATGTATTTAACTTTTGCAATATGACAGGTTTGTCCTGTGCACCTGCACCCTCGTATTCCAGATTTCCTAAGGGTTGCAGCTGAACAACTGGTGCGAAATACTTTGCTAGAAATTGGAAAGTAATCCCACTATATAATAGTTGGGACTTATAGCTTTTTTATTGTTGTTGTTGTAATCCCACTATATATGTTACTTACATAACTTTCTCATGGCAGAATATTACTGCAGTTAAGGAAGCTGTGTCGGTAGCAAACAATGCTTGTTGGGCCATTGGAGAATTGGCTGTCCAGGTCAGTGTGTGTCCTGGTACTAACTTTCCAGTAGAACAAAACTTTCTTCATAAATTTTTCTACTGTGTTCAATCTAGCAAAATTGTACTTGTCCTCTGAAATTCAGATAAGGTTGGGAAATTGTTCACCCCCCTTATGTCATATCTACATGGATTTCTTTTTCAGTTGTAACAATAAATGATTATCATTTCATGGCATTGAGCATGCCAATTACTTTTGGGCATGGTATGTTCCATTCTGTGACAACATGGTGGACCCAACTTGGGGCATTTGGCCTGGCCATGTGTGCTGACCAGCATATCATTCCTTGAAATCGTTGTCATCACTGGAAATTCAGCCATGTTACAATTAGCAAGAGAAATAATAATGGTACGGTTCCTTTGGCAGTTGCCTCCTAGTTTAACAGATCTATATGCAAATAATAGATGCCTAACCCTACAACCTGCACGATCATTGACAGCTCGTGCAGGGCCATTGATTTCACATTGGAGAAATACTTTGAAGTCTTAAACTTTATTATGGTCTGGGTTTCAGTTCATGATACTTCCTGTCGCCTTTTTCTATCACTTCTCATCATTTATTTGTACATTACAAAATGTAATTTGAAGTGAGCAGCAATATTCCAATTATGATGCATATGTTTGATTCTCTTGGTTTCACATTGATTATCATGATTCTTATTCATGTCGAGCTGGTTTTGTTTTTCTTCCAAATATTTTGTTGGTTTAATAATTATACGTATTGGCAATGATTGGTCAACCTTTTCATTATTAAAAGAATCATCCACTATTATGTTATAAGTTGCAGCTGTGCATATTATATTTCCCCTTAAATAGTTGATATAAAGTTTATAATAAAAAAGGTTGCTAATTGTTGTTTCTTGTGCGTTGCTATTTTTGTGTATGCATCTATTATGAAGATTCCTAGACAAGTATTTACTGCACAAGTATTCGGAGTACTTGGGTTGAACATTTCTTGAACCACTGTGTCAATAGTATACCACAAGAATCACAACGACATACATTGGAGTGAACTGGAATTAGTTGCAGCAGCTTGCCAGCTAACAACTAGCTGGTTAAGGTCTAAATCTCTCGTGTTGTTAAGCACCAATTACTTCAGTAAACAAACACACGAACATAAAGGTTGCATCTATGCAATTCCATATTGTTCCATTAAGGTTGTTTTCAACCCGGCCTATATACTATTTTGTATGAAAGTGAACGTAAGCTCCATAGTATCGATATTATCTACACTACCCTTTACCAGAATAATGGGCTAGGATCAAGTATTTTTAAATATTTGAAATGTGCATATTGGGCATACTTGAGAGTTTTACTGATATTATGAATTCTGATTCTTGAAGCTGCTGTTACCAAATTTCAGGTTCGTCAAGAAATTGCTCCAGTGGTTTTGACAGTAATATCATATTTGGTCCCTATTCTCCAAAATGCAGAGGTGATTTATTCTCTATTCTGATTGTCAACACTTTAGCTCAGTTTTCCTTATGACTTATTTGTCTACAGGGTTTGAACAAGTCATTGCGAGAAAATAGCGCTATCACCCTTGGGAGGCTTGGCTGGATTTGTCCAGAACTTGTGGCACCACATGTGGGACACTTTATACAGCCATGGTGCACTGCTTTATGCATGTAATATACTCTTTCTTTACCAGTAGCTTCTCAATGTTGGTATAAATTAGTGCGTAGCATACATTTACTAGGACTTCTTTGTTCCTTTGTTCTCCTTGTTAGCCAATGTTGAACTGCTTGTTGTTCATGAAGTTTGAAAGCATGTTTTATTCCAATAGTTTTCTGTACCATCCACAGTATTCTAAACTTCTTTATTGGATCCTATGCAAAATGAGAAAGATTTGCAGGTATACCTGATGGCTATAGTTTCAAATGAATCTCTTTTTTTTTTCTCCAAAATTATGTGATGTGGTTTAGTTAAACAAGTTTTACAGGGTACCCTTGACTTGAACCCCAGTGTAAATCTGTTCATACATAAAGTTATTGCTGCACACTGGGAGCTGATTGCTCATTTTTCTACATGTCCTTGACAAGTACCAAGAATTTTTAAATTTTCTACATGTCCTTGACAAGTATCATAATAGTGACTGCCAAATTCTAGGTAGACGATTGTGGCCAGTAGTGAAGATTTTTCTCTGTTTGCAGACCTTGGTCTTTGCTGTTGATGTTTTCTGCACGTAATTTTTCCCCCTATCCTTTGTCAGTGACAACATTTTAGAAACACATTCTCATTGGAATCCAGGAACTAGGACGATGCTTTGTTAAGAAATCATCTCCTCAGATTGGCTGCAAGTTTTCAAGAATATCCCCATAATTTTGTTCCTTTCAAGGGACACAAAAAACACAAGAAAAATCCTGAATTACTATAATAGGCCAACCTAATCTTGAATCACCTTGCCTGCTGCTAAATTCAAATTTTGATTGGGAGTCCTAATTTCATAACAGTTGCAAAAGAAGTTTACCCTTGAGTGCAAAAGATTTGTGCAATGTGCTAAATTGTTCAGAATTGGCATAAAAGGTGTCTTGATCTACTTATACCATGGAGAACATGCATATATTACTACTGGAGAATCTGCTTGTTATAAATAATTCGAAAATATTATAGATTTTTTCAAATATGACAAGGAGTAGCTTCGAACTTCAAGTAGTTACTAATTTTCTTGACTTTGATAATAACTTGATAATTAAACACAGCCATTACTTGGCTTTCATTACCTTTCCGGATTTTCTTATCCAGAAATTTTATGTACAGGATACGAGATGATTATGAAAAGGAAGATGCATTTCGCGGGCTTTGTGCAATTGTATGTCTACCTTTTTCTTTATCTGCTTATCTCATTTTCTTCATGATGTTCATGAATGGTGCTTGGCAACTAAATGTTTGTGATATCTGTAGGTAAGAACAAATCCTCAAGGTGCTGTGAATTCGCTTTCATACTTGTGTAAAGCTGTTGCTAGTTGGCATGTAAGGAACTCACTCTAAATTTTTAATGTCAAAATCGAACTAGTTGTACCTTCTAGCTGAGTTTTGCTCTTACCTTTCAGGAAATACAGAGTGAGGACCTACACAATGACATTTGCCAAGTTCTGAACGGATATAAACAGGTACATACTAATTTTTTTACATGCCACATACTGTCCTTTTTTTTTTTTTTTTTTTTCAAATTGACATTAAAAACTGTAAAATTATGTGCTTTAGATGCTTCCGAACGGAGCATGGGAACAGTGCATGTCAACTTTAGAACCTCCAGTGGTGCAGAGATTGTCAAGATTTCAAGTGTAACATTACTGAAGGAGAACCTCCTTTTACTGGTTGTCGTACTCCTATGTCGCATGAGTGAGATGGATGATAGTCTTGGTTGGAGGAATGGTTATATGAATTGTGGAAGGTTTACTTGTGCCAGTACCAGAAAAGTTCCTTTGCGGATAAAATCATACCAAGGCAAAATGAGTCAGGTCAAAATTGTTTTCTATATGAGGCCAAGGTGGGGTGTGTTTGGTTACCTTGAGAAACCAGATTGATCCTTTTGTCATATGCTCATAACAAATTTTTTTTATATTGTTTCAGTGGGCTCGTTTTTGCTTGTAACTCCACTGATTTGTTCGATGGCATTCATCGACTAGTCGAAAGGTTTTGTAATTTATATGTGATCGTTTCATGTGTAACAGTGTTGGTTTTGTCGGTAGGGTTTGTAGCTATTTTTGAACGATTTGTCGGTGCGCTGTACTGCAGGCTTATAGTGACTCCATTTCAATTTTGCTTGTACTTCATACTTGTGGTGCTTGAATTCTTGGAAGATTCGACCATACTTGTGTTACATCTGACAGTCGACAACCGTCCTTACAATATTTAGCTAGTGGAAATATAGAATATGGATAATTGTTTTGGATTCACAAGCTTCTCAGACGGGAGTCTGGATTTATATTCGGATCGACTTCCAGATCCTGACCTCCTGTGCAGATTGTTGTCTCCCAATCCTAACCGTCCATTCTATCTGCTCTTATCATCTCAGCCATTTTTATTATGATTGAAGCCAGGCAGGAGGCAGTTTTGATGATAATCGTTCCCACGTCCCCCCCCCCCCCCCCCCCTTTTCGTCCTCCCCTCAACGGCCTCTCTCCGCCGCTACCCCCTCGTTGTCAAGCCCACGAGGTGATGCAGAGCCGCACGGTCTCTGCCACCGATGACAAGACGGAGCGGTGTAACTGCTCTCCGCCGCTCCGCCGCATCTGAACCCCTGCTACGAGCGCCGGGTTTCGCAGGAAGAAGAAGTACCAGGCCCACGATCCCCGGAATCAGTTCGAGGCTCGCGACAATGTCCAGCTCCAGAAGGTGCCGCTACATCACGAAGACAGAAGACCGTCGTCGTCCCAGGATGTTTCCAAGGCTGTCGACGCTGTAGGAGTAAGGAACTCAATCCTTTTGTCTTTGTTTCCTTTTGATAAAATGGGCTGCGAATGCAGCCTTCAGCAAGTAGACAGGCTATCCTCGTTACTCGAACTCTAGTCATCGAGATTGCGAGTCGATGTTTACAGTCTTACCCGTATAAACATAGACCCCTAGATGGCTAAGGAGAAGTACACAAAGGTTCGTTCCTTCCAATGCAATTTATTTTTGCCTTGAACTTTAGATTTTGATGGTATTTTAGGGTTCTGCCATGAATTGGGTGGTACATTTTAGATTTAGAAATTAGTATGTTCTCTTAAGAATTTGATGTTTGGTAAAGCACAATTCTCCCTTCTACCTGTGCAGTTTTTGCTAATAAAGTGGAGATGTCGCTTTAAAAGTTCAGCTGATTCTAGTGTTGGATCAAGTTCTGTTAGCTACGTACCTAGATGGTTTGTGAAGAATTCTTTTTCTTTCTAGGTTACTATTAGAAGCATGGTTCCTGTCGCTTAGTTTAATAGAATTTTTAGTCTATACTATCTAATGTGACCCTTTTTCCTCAGCTAGATACATTTATGTCGAGTTTCATCTTCCTGTATAGACTGTTCCAAACCTAGAGTTAGGTTTTGATGGCTTACACAAAGTTATGAGCATGTAACTTATCATAGAGTAATTGTTTTACAACATCTGTTCGGCACTTCTAAATCACATTGTTGGAATGGATCTTGTTTGAAGTTCTTTGGCTAAAAATTAGCCCATGATTATGAATGATCAACATGAAATCTATAAATTATATAAGGTGTTCCTGGTAGATCATGCCTTCATCCTTGAAGCTGAACCTTTTAGAATTAGGTATAGGGATGAAGATTCATGTGCTGATCTGCCATTGGTATACTACTTATTTTGGTCTGTCTTCACTGTGAAATGTGTGCTTGATCTATTTCATATTGGTGTGTGTGCAAGTACTCGTTTTGAAAAGGTGCTAGCATAGGCTTTATAAGATTGAAATACCAACACGCTATGAAGCTTTCCATCTCACAATATGTTCGCAAATGACTTAATCAAAACTTGTCAGTTCATATCAAGCTTTCTCTTTTTATGAAACACAAGTATCATGTATAGCTTACTGTTTGCAATAAAATTGAGAAGCTTTGACATTTGTAGCTCTATTCAGGCAATGAAACACCAGTATGAAACGCAAGTATGACTTCATCAAAACATGTCAATTCATATCAAGCTTTCTTTTTATGAAACACGAGTATCATGGATAGCTTACTGTTTCCAACAAAATTGAGAAGATTTGACATTTGTAACCCTATTCAGGCAATGAAATACAGATTGAATGAAACTGACATCCTTGTCTTCTCCCCACACTGAGAAATAACACTTGGCTCCTTGATTTTTCTTTCATCTTCTGAACTTAGGAGTCTGCTTGCTGCAGTGTGGATGTATCCTGTCATTGGTTGGAAAGAGAGAATTAGATAGGGATGGATATTACTCTCTATTCATGGTCATGTATAGTCTAGGGAGGAACTTTTGAATATGTAAAACATATTTGATTGCTGGTGCTACCACAACAGTATGAGTGGTGGTGTATAATAAAGAATCTGATGATTGCTGATAATGTTTATTTGTCTGAATCCACAATTGTTTTGAAAGAAGACCAAAATGCTATATGTATTTGTAGCTGACTATATGATAAATATCATTTCAGAACTCTATTGTTGGTGATAAACTTCAATAACTTATGAGAAAAAGGGAGTTAATCTAGATGCATTTATGGAAGAAAGCTAACCCTCCTGTAGGACTTGGAGCTACCATAGACATATTAATCAGGGTGGTGTATAAGCATAAGAAAGTACCAAACACAAGTTGAAAATGGTGTGGACAGTGCTACACCATAATGATGATCCTGAATTAGTTTCTAGAAACCAAATTGCTGAACCTTATGAAGTTTTTCTGAAGGTATTCATTATGTCATGTATCATTTTCTAAATTTTTTATTCTTCATGGACTTCGGTATTTGGTTCTAAGCTGCTGGTCTTGGGGATAGTTTTCTCTTACCATTAGAATATTGGCCATCTGCAAAATGGCGACTTCAAAGATAAACTATTTTCTAGTCAGCTAATTTGTCCAAGAAGCATGGAGAAGGGCTTGAGAGTATGGAGTTAATGTCTCTTGATAGCATATGGAATATGTCATTTTTCTAGCAAATTCAACATGAAGGTAAGGTTTGACAGATAAAGTTTCAAGGAGGATCAATACATTAGACATTAATTACTATTTCACAACTGAACATGGGAAAAAAATTACTGAAATGATTTGAAATAGTTTTATTGTGTACTGTTTACTTTATGAGTTAGTAGAGAAACAGTTTTCCGGATCCAACGTATATTAGGTTTTAACATCTCTCGTGCAAGTCGATCTTGGTTTGGTATTTGAATGAAACCTAAGCATAAGTTGCAAACCCAAATGAAAAATGTCTCACATACATATTTTTAATTAAACACTGGTAAGATGGGTAGATGCTGGATTTGAGCCCATGGCTTGCTCTGATACCATGATAAATAATTGAAATGGACACTATTAGGCAACAAATTGCAGCACTATGTGAGAGAGAGAGAGAGAGAGAGAGAGAGAGAGAGAGAGAGAGAGAGAGAGGCTTACAATAATTATAAGAAGTCTACTGATTTATTGGTCCTCCTGCAATAGGCCCCGGTGGTGGTGGTCTGTAGGGTGCTAACTTTAAAGAACGTCGGTGTGTTTGGATCTGCACTTCACCTGCACGCATCATCACAATACTAATCCTTCTTTTAACACAATGTTTCCTAAACATGTGATGCTTGGAATCTATGATAAGTTTGGATCTGAAAACTTGCCTAGTGGAGTTCCAGACATGAGGAGCAGTTCACAAGTAATGATGATCACAAGCAGGATCACGCGGCAGGCATGGCTCAGGAACATTTTCATCATATCTGCCACAGGAAGTGTCTTAAGGTTTGCAGCTGTTCTTAAGAGTTCACCAAAACAAGGCTATATATATATATATATATATATATATATATATATATTTGTTGAAACTTCTTTAAGATGTTTTTAATGTGTTCTGAGTCTAATGGTTTGGTCAATTCATCTTTTCTGAGGGTTGAATGAGACAGGATAATTGTAGTGATGAAGTTGTATTTCTTGTTTACCATTCGCTTGGATGAGTCAGATTATAATAGTCAATTGCGTAGCAGTGAAGTTATTATTTGTCTCTTTATTTTCTGCAATAGATTTGGCAACAGCACATCTGAAGTAATTTGAGTACCGTAGACTTCTTTTTGTTCACTGATTCAAACATGACTCTCGTTGTTTTCTTGTAGCGGAGTGGAAGATTAATGGATGATATATGTCATCAAACTCTCTCAAAATTTTGGGATGATATGGATGGTAGCGAATGATGAGGCTCGCTCCTCACAATGATGCTGTTGATGGTAAGGAAGGATGAAGTCCTTTTCTCATAGGAATAATGATGGAGGTATTATAACATGGTCGACACCTTGGTAGCGAATGATGAAGCTTTGTCCTCACAATGATGCTGTTGATGGTAATGAAGGATGAAGTCCTTTTTCTCATAGGAATAATGATAGTGGTATTATGATATAACTGACACCTAGGTGGTCAACATTTCATCCTTGTGCAGTTAAATTTGGTGTCCCACGATGGGAGTTAAGTCCGAGCAACTTTTTATCCAAAAAAAAAAAAAGAAAAGTTGTGCAAGTCTATTATAAAAAGTCGATCTAAGCATTGGAAAAATATTATCGGGAACGATGTAGTTTAGCAAGCATTAGCGTGAATTTATTGGTGTTGGAAGGATTAAGTCGAAAGAAAAAGTCTCGATTGGATCTTTCAGTTGGGATAATTAAAATCTTTTTGATTCATTTAAATATAAATTAATACAACACGTATCATGTTATTAGACATTTGTAACTATGGTCATAGGAAACTAAAGATCATTTTTGTAGCAGGAATTAAAAAGATATATACATTAAGAAGAATATCTATCATCATTGTCCAGGCTGATGATAATATTAATAAACCAGAATCCAGACATGACTAATTGGATTAGTATGCATTCGAATATGGTACTTAAATCTGATTTAACTTGTTTCAAACCAGGTACACAGCCTTCAGTTGAGGGGCCGATCTAAGTCTCAAGTAGGCAGTGTCCTTTAGCCTGCAGGTCTCACTTCCATCAATGGCAGATGCCTTGACCATATACCGAGGAAGAAGAGGACCACTCAATGCATGCTTCTTCAGCCAGCTCAGCTCCATCTTCCTTCTTCCCTGATCCCAAAGAAGGTCTTCCTATTTTATTGTTCTTATTTCCTTAACTAATAAGGATATATATTTGAAATTATTATTATTTTTATATATGAGTTAGCTTTATTGAGTCTTAATTTCATTTGTTTTAGTTACAACGTTTATGAATATATTGATTGTGTTTTGATGAAGGTATCAAAAATATTATAAGCATATTAAAAATAAAGTTTTTTTATTTGATTGTTTTTATTCTTAAACTAATAATGATATTTATTTGAAATCTTTATATATATATATATATATATATATATATATATATATATAATATTATATTATATTATATCAGTTGGTTTATGTGTTTGAGTCAATTTGTTTGTTTCAGTGGAGATGCTAAAAATACTGGAACTGATGACATAAATTTTACATATGAGAATCGGAACGATTCACTCTATGAATATGATTTTCTGATAATCGACTTAATAATTTTGATTTAAATTTATAGAAATGTGTGTGTGTGATATGACTTGTTCTCAATCTTAGAATGCGTTGGAGACATTTAGTCCTCCCAATCCGGGGCATTTCATTGCAGGAGCTGTTCATCCTCTTCCCTCGTTTGGAACCTTGCCATCTAATGATGCCTGCCTCTCTCGCCAACAAAGCTTGTGTCAGCGAAAGGTTCTGCTTCCGAAGGCACCCTTCCAAGGGTTAAACAATGGCGAATGAGACAGCAGTAACAGTGACGCCATCCGCTTCGGAAGATGGCCGGCAAGTTGCACCCGTGAAGCCAGGAATCGCGCAGCGTAATGCTCGGGTGCGTCGGTGTCTTCTCTCCTGCTGTGTTCCTCTCTCTAAAGACATCAGCTCGACTTTTGTTTATTGGTGTGGCGTGATGTGCTGAACGTGAGATGGATCGGTTCTCTCAAATCCTGTGACCGGAAATGGATTCCAATTGCAAATCATTTAAAGCCGAGAGCCAGATTCGTCACATGTGTTTCTCCAGTCTTGGCTTTCCCGTGACTCTCTCCCACTTCTCTTGAAAGACTCTTTGTCCATTTCCCACCCTCCCCTACTTTTTAAGCTGCTATGCTACGTGCTCTGCATCCCCATGATCGGCCTGCTCGTTCCAGGAACTGCGGCACTCGTTTGAGTCATGGGGAGCGGTGGATACGGGAATTCTTTTCTGAGGCAACCGAGCGGTGGCGGTGAGGGATGGAGCTCCAAGTCGGCGAGGGGGTCGAGAAGGTGGGGGAGGAAGAGCCGGAGGGAGAGGGAGGAGGCCCCGAGCTGGTGGGGGGAGACCGGCGGTGGGATGGTGGCCAAGAAGAGAGTGCTTGTGGTGATCGACCACAGCGCGAGGGCCAAGCATGCCATGATGTGGGCGTTGACCCATGTGGCTAACAAGGGCGACCTCCTAACCCTTCTCCATGTTGTTCCTCCCGATCCCCACCAACACCACCACCACCACCACAGGGGTGGAGGAGAGGATGATGTTCCCAACCTCGCAAAATCTCTTGGCACCCTGTGCAAGGCCTGCAAGCCCGAGGTGTCCACTCGATCATGGTCCCCTCCCTTGTTGTTTTCTTCCTTGTTGTTGATCTCTTTTGCTTTGAAATCTGATGAGTAGGTGGAGGTGGAAGCACTGGTCATTCAGGGACCCAAGCTGGCAACTGTGCTCAGCCAAGTGAGGAAGCTGGAGGCTTCCGTTCTGGTGTTGGGTCAATGCAAGCCGTCTCCACTCTCTTGGTAAGATCAAGGACACACACACCCTCTCTCTCTCTCTCTCTGTGTTGGATCAACAACACCGAGACATCTCCAATTCCCTTTGCTCGTGAAACTTCGCAGCCTGTTGCGGAGCAGCAGCGAGGAGTTTGTGGAGCAGTGCATCAGCAACGCCGATTGCCTGACGCTTGCAGTGCGGAAGCAGAGGAGAGGAGTGGGTGGCTACTTGATCAGCACTCGGTGGCAGAAGAACTTCTGGCTCTTGGCCTAAGAAACGACTCTCTCTCTCTCTCTCTTCTGCTAGCTGGTAATGATCCCTGCTCATGTAAATGAAAGGCCCTCATCTCACCTCATCCAACATCTGCTACTGTTGAATGCCCTTCTTTTCCTACTTTTTCATTCTTGTTAAATTGGTGCTCATTTGTAATCTCAACAATCGACTCAACCTTAAGAACATCATTCCCTTCTCAAATATTAGAATCAACCTTAAGAATCTGTGCTACTATCTATCAGAATTTTGCAGTTTCACTGGCCTTGTGTGATCTATGATTTATAATTTAAAATTGTTTGAATCAATGTTCTCTATTTCGCTTCGATCGGTACATATCGATCTATGCATGGATCGGTACACACGAATCACTCTCTCGATTTGGACGGTCTGGTTCAACATAAAAAAAAAAAAAACTTTAAATCAGAGCTCACGTTTCATTTGACGTCGTCAATCATTTACCTCCTTCATATATTTCTTTCGTTAGTACCTTTTTCTCTTTTTTTTTTTTAATCTTCTAAAATGTCTATCGATGTACTATGTATCAATACACTGATATCGATTGATGTTATGCCGATGTAACATTTGTTGGCATGGTCCCACATTTATATCGGATGTTGATAGGGCATCAACTCGATAATGATATGTTATTTTACATGTGATAATTTAGGATTCATGATCAAACATCTTGCAATGACATGGACACTATTGGTGCCACATCAATGTCAAAACATCAATGCACTTACCAGGTCATCGTCACATGGTGTTGACGTGGACGCTATTGGTGGGACATCATTATCAACACATCAATTTATAAGGTGCCCATTGTGTTACATGGTGATGGTTATGTAGTCTAGCTGGAATAATTAATGTATATATTTTTTTAAGAAGTAATAAGGTCAGTCCTACATTTCAGTGGGATTTATTATTTACGTGCAGTGGTTAAATAGTAAATCAACAAGTTCGAAATCTCATCGTCAAATCTTTGACTTCACATGATGATATATGGAATCTTCGATTTTACATGATGATATTTGGAATCTAACTCATCAGATAAGATATCAACCATGTAGCTATGATAGTGTTTACAAGCTTAGGACTCATATTTCATGTGGTAGTAAATATAGAGTGTTTGCTTGTATCAGCTTGTTTGTTACCCTTCTGAGCCATTTGCCAGTTCTATGAAGATGATAGATATCACCCGAGAGCAACAAGCAAACTAAACTGCAAGAGAACAATGCTATGGAATCTGTGTGTCTGCAACATGTTTAAGCCTGATAAGCTCACTTGTCTTACACAAACAAAAAACATTGTCTCTGAAATCAGAAATCAGTGGATAATTTGGTCAGTCCAGAATCTGCTACGCTTACCACTGTAGAAGAAGGAAGAGAGATGTACACTGATTTGCTGAGGATTTATGTCTGGACAAACAACAAGAATGTTGTTCATTGGTCAGTTCAGAATCTTCTTCAGTCACTGCTAAAGTACATACAACTCAGTGCCTAATCCACCACCTATATATATAAAACAAAAGAAAAGAAATATACAATAATAATCGATACATAGTATAGAACTCATTGTTAAAAGGGAGTTCCTAATATGGATTAGGATGTTTTTAGTTAGATTCATTTAGCTTCCTAATGTTGTCAATATACAAATCCAAACAAAAGACATCGATCAAAGTGTGTAAGTGGCAATGTTTTTCCACTCACATTACAACAAAGTCACATCTGATCGGTATTTAGAATAATGCATCCGCACTTCTCCCGGTCCAAATTTCTAACCTAACTCTTAATTAGTTGCTAGAGGAAGCTTATTACCGGTGAGGGCTATACTTGGGACCTCAAAAATCCAAAGGATCAAACTTTAGAAGATTTACCTATTTATTTATTTGTGGATGCTTTGAGTTGGGATATTTAAAATTTCATAGGAAACATTATATGGGTCTAATGTTTTTATTAATCCATTTAAGTTATTAGCTGAGAATTTGTTGAGAAATATGCTAGTCATAGGTGCTCTAAAGCTAATCACGTGAGTGATGACACGTATGACATGATACACATTTTTTTTATTATTTATTAATATTTTCTCACTTTATATTGCTTGTTGTATATATTGTATATTGTGATGTCCATGGATTTATGCAATGAGAATCGGATCATGATGAGATCACAATAATGAGACCAATTCATCTTTAAATATAGACCCTAAATAATCTTACTCATAGGTCACTCGAGAAGGACATCGAGATAATTGGATAGACGGGTGTGTTGCATACTCGTCCATATGATGGAGGTACTAGTCTCATAGCTACTTATATGGGGACACTAGGGATATAGTGCAGGTGCTCATTGGAGGATGAGTTTACTGATTGATCCGCTCATAGAATGCTGGATGGTTAATGATATCTTATTGTTAGACAACAATTCCATAGTCATAGTTGTGTATCTGGTCCTTAAACTTGAGACATCAAGGATATCCTATATGAGTACTCTACTCTTTGATACTAAACTTATATGTTTGAAAGTTCTAGATCTAGCATAGTTGATTGTTGGGAGTGGTAGCCAACCTTACAAGGGCTATTGAGTGTCGATAGAGGATTATCTGCTCTCGGTGTCATGAGAGAAATATCTCATGTATTCTTGCTCAAACAAATCCCTAGCTAGAGTTATTCGGATGGAGAGAGAAAGAGTTTTCTAGGAGAATCCGATTAGAGCGAGACTCGAGTAGAAACTGTATGAGCATGATAGCAATATGCTTGGTAAACGATCTTTGGAATATTAAATGGATGAAGGACTATAGATACATGATAACTGAGGACAGATAGGTCCAATGGATTGAATTCCCTTATATCGTCTAGGGACTACAACGTAGTGGCATAGTACGTCTGTAGTCGATAAGTCATATGAATCATTATGAAGATAATAGTTCACTGAGCTAGAAAGAGTTCTGACAGGTATGACTCACGGCCAGCTCGATACTGAACCTAGAGGGTCACACACATATAGTAGGTATTGCGACGAGTAGAGGTTCAGATATGAGATATCCACTAGATCCCCTATTGTTGGAAAATTTGGGGTGACAACACATACGTAATAGAAGAATAGAAAACAAAAATCTTAGAATTCTCACAAAAAATAAGGTTTCTCATCGTGCAAAGGTTGGTGTGCAGAAACCCACAAAACTAAAAAACTATGCATAAGAGAATTACCCAGGGAGATCGTATATCCCTGAATTTATACAGATTTATGGGATTGGATGAAAGAGTTTAAATGCCCTCCTCTCTAGCGGTGATCCACATGACAAGGGCTGCGAAGATGCTCCTCAAATCACTACCTAAAACTCTTCCTCATGCGCACCACGTAATCAAGAAAGGGCTGCCCCTTCTTGCTGTCCACATGCCCTAAATAGGGGCTACAGTATGAGAAAGAGAGGGAGAGAGGAGAATAGAAGGTGGTAGCCAAAAGAACCCAGCCCATGGCCTATTGGTTCCCTCCTATTTATAGAGGCCCCCTATCAACTTAACCTTAATGAATCTTACCATATTGGGTATTGGATCTATTAGGATCAAGTCGGTACTAAGAGGGGGGGAGGGGGTGTGGGGTGCGTAAGTGCTATTGATAAAAATGCCAGATTTAAAAAATTACATTCGATAAAAATCGATATCTAAAATGAGCTTGACTTAGAGTGCACGTTCATAAGTATAGTGAAAGTAATAAGCAAGTAAATCAGTTTGTAATATAAATGAAAAGCATGAAAGAATTATAAACTAAGTTTTATAGTGGTTCAGTCATTATGACCTACATCCACTATCGATTCCTCTTCCGTTGAGGCCACCGGCATCTACTAACGGTCTTCTTTCAATGGGCGAGTACCAACTATCTATAGAGAAATCTAAGGAGGGCGACATCACATACACAGCGGAAGAACATTAAAAATAAAATCTCTAATTTTTCAAAGATGTGTTCGTCATCGTGCCAAGATTGGTGCCCAAAATCCATGAAACTTAAATCCATGCATGAGATAGTAGTGTTACCTAGGGAGATCGTATATCCCTGAATCCCTACAAATCTGTAGGAGAGGGTGAAGGAGGTCAAGTGTTCTCCTCTCTAGCGGTGATCCATATAGTGGGGTTGCGACGGTGCTCATCAAATCTCCATGCCTACTATTAGAGGAGGAGAAGGGGAGGAGAATAGGAGAGGTAACCCAAAAAGGCTCTTAGATTAGTTAATCTCTATCCAATAATCTCTCATTGGCTCTTATTATATCTCATCCATAGGATCCAATAATTCAGGGGCTTATTGGATATCCAATAAGATAGGGGCTCCAGCGAATATCTTATATCCGAACCTCTACTCATCGCAACGCCTACCATATATATATATGACCCTTTAGGATCAATATCGAGCTGATAGTGAGTCATACCTGTTAGAACTCCTTTTGGCTTAGTGAATTATTATCTCCATAATAATTCACTCGACTTATCGACTACAGACGTACTATGCCATTACACCGTGGTCCCCAAATGATACAGGAAAATCTAGTCCATTGAACTTGTCCATCCTTAGTTACCATATATCTATAATCCTTCATCTATCTAATATCCTAGAGACCATATACCGAGCATGTTAGGATCGAGAGCACTAAGAGGGGGGGGGTGAATTAGTGCAGCGGATATTTTTCAGCGATTAAAAAACGAAAGCGGCGTTCGTTCGATAAAGACTATTTTGATGCAAAAGCCGATTCTAAGATTACTTATGATTAAGTGCAGTTTACGTTTAAACACAGTTAGCGTCTAAACGCAGTTTGCGTCTAAATGCAGATTGCGTCTAAACTCAGATTGCGTCTAAGCGCAGTTTGCGTCTTAGCGCAGATTGCGTCTAAGCGCAGATTGCGTCTAAACATAGTTTGCGTCTAGAAGCAGTTTAAGCAGAAGTATAAAGACAATGTGCTGCTATTGTACAGCTCAAAAAGTAATCTGCAAAAAACAGATTTACGTCTAAACGCAGATTTACGTCTAGACGCAGATTTACGTCTAAACGCAGATTTACGTCTTAAACGCAGATTTACGTCTAAACTTTGAAACTCGTTTGTATACTCGCAGAAGGCAGTATGCAGTTGAAATCAAGACGTAAACGTGAACTGAGATCTGATGATTGTGCGAGGAAAGCCGATTTACGTCTAAATGCAGTTTTACGTCTAAATGTTGAAACTCGTTCGTAAAATTGCAGAGGACAGTTTGCAGTTATCAATAGAATCAAAATGTAAGTGTAAACTGCAAAGAAACTCGTTCGTAAAAGCACGGAAGACGGTTCTGCAGAATCAAACGTAAACGTAAACTGTAATGTACGAAAACACGAATTTACGTCTGAATGCAGATTCGGAAGAACAGCACTTAGAACTTGTTTGTGAAAGCGTAGAGAGCAGTAGTAATGAAGGAGGTTTGCAGTAATGATAAAGTGCTCAAAAATAAACGCAAACCAGAGATTTAGAGTGGTTCGGTCAGCCTTGACCTACTCCACTTTTGGCTTCCTCCACCGATGAGGTCGCCGACGTCAACTAGGGGCCTTCCTTCAATAGGCGAAGGCCAAACTCCCCTTTTACAGTTTCTCTCCTTTTGACAGGCTCAGGAGACAACCTTTACAGACCTTTCTCTCCTCATTTTACAACTGAAAACTTGAAGAACAGAAGGAGGAGACTTAAAGGCTTTACAACACTTTTGAGCTCTTAGAATCACAGAAAAGATCAAGATTTCGGTGTAGGTCTGTATCTTTTCAGTGCTGAATGGGTGGGGAATTTATAGGCCCCAACCCAATTCAAATTTGGAGCTCAAAACAATCAAATCCCGGAATTCTAGGATCAGGCGGTTGCACCTCTTGACTGGAGAGGTTGCACCGCTTGGCAGAGCTCGAAGACCGAGCTCAGGCGGTGCCACCTCTCTGCCAGGGAGGTTGCATCGCCCAGTCTTGCTCGAAGACTGAGCTCAGGCGGTGCCACCTCTCTGTCAGGGAGGTTGCACCGCCCAGTCTAGCTCGAAGACTGAGCTCAGGCGGTGCCACCTCCCGGCTGGGGAGGTTGCACCGCCCAGTCTCGCTGGGAGGCTTAGCCCAGGTGGTGCCACCTCCTGGCCTGGGCGGTTGCACCTCCTGGTGCAATCAGGGTCCGAATGGTTCATTCCATTCGGCCCAATTTCAGTCTTTCAGGGGCCCAATTGCCCCAAGATTAAGCCAATGGGATCACCTCCCATTTTCCAACTTAATCAACGTGCTAACTATGATTAAATCTAAGACAACTTCTACAGCTTTGCTCCGGTGCGTCAATCGCTCCTTCCGGCGAGTTTCCGGCGAACTTCCGTCGATCATCCGATGAACCCTCGGTGATGCTCCTGCGGACTTCCGGCAAACTCCTGGACTTTGCGACGATCCACTTGGCAAGTTTCGACGAGCTTCGCTTGGCAAGCTTCTGGACTTCTCGGATCTGTTCTCGCAGAACCTCCGACGACCGTCCGAACTTCCGTCGAACTCTCGAACTCCCAACGTGATCATGAACTTGACTCCGGCGCAACTCCTGCTGCTTGTCTATCTTTCATCGTAGTTAATCCTGCACACTTATCTCTACACATAGATTAGACAACAAATGACAATTGACTTCATCATCAAAATCCGAGATTCAACAATCTCCCCCTTTTTGATGATGACAATCAATTGATAATGGAGTTATCCTTAACTCCCCCTGTCTATATGCCATAGTTGAGATAAGTCAACCTTGAATTCAAGACCTAAGAATTCAAGTGACGTATTGATAAGTTAGATCAGTTAAACTTATCAATACTCCCATCATGATACTCATCATGATGTATCTCTTGAAGGATGATGTCAGGGCTTGACATACATCAACAAGTTTGTATGATTGTGTTTGTAACTATTCATCATGTAGTTTGAACATTATCATATAAAGCTGTGAAACTTATTACATGATGCACACATTTGAAATATTCTAGCAAGTTTTGCATTTTCTTCACATGATAAGATATCAACTCAGGGCATAATGCAAACTTTAGCACATGTTCATATATCTCTTGGTGATGCAAGGATGGCATAATCATAGCAGCATCATTCATAGTATTTCTAATCATGGCAGTGTTTATCAATTCATATATATATCTCCCCCTTTGTCATCAACAAAAAGCATAGTAATCATGATACCAGAAAATAATGATAGCAAGCTTATAGAGGAATTTTACATAGATTGCTTTAAATACTTCTTCCCCTTTGTGTAAAGATTTTGCAGGATGGAATACATACACATGAATCACTTCATCAAATTTATTTCAGAAACTCAATTTTCATGAAGGTGTACAAGAAAATCTGTTTCATAAATAAGATGCATTCGGATAAGATTTTGTTGCAGATTTTCTCATATAATCATGGAAATCAAGTGATTTGATCATACAATATAGTCCGAAAGAAAAAAATGATTTTAACAAATTTATCTGTTCGGACACATCATCATTCTTCGAATCAAAGCACAAGATTTTCAATACTTTTAGCTTCAAAGCACAACATTCTTATTTTGGACACATCTCATACCAAACAGTAATGATACCATAAAAATCTGAGATAACTTTTACCACAATAGATGTTTACAGCTAGTACATCAGAAGTATCATAAGAAGTTTACAACAGCAACAGGTGTTCAATAAGTTCATTGATGCGGTGGAAAATTAAAGTGCCTAAACAAGGAGTCAAATTGACTATGAATCTGCTGCAGCTCAGATAGGATTTGATCTTGTCTTTGTTCAATCTGTTCTTGTCTCTGTTCGAATCGATCCATACGAATCCCAATTTCTTCGATGGATGTATGAGTTTGCTCAACTGGATGTGTTTCCTCAAAGGGAAGGGTCGGAGGAGATTGGGTACCCCTAAATACTGGTGTTTCCAGTTCTGGTTCAGGTTGAGGGTGATCAGTCCTTCTAGGGAGTCTAACCCAGTTACCGTTTCTATAGTAACATCTTAGTCGGTGAAGTAGATTTTTGTTTATTATGCTGAATCGATCTACTTTCATTACTTCTTCCTCTGGTGATATTAGAATGTCGTAAGCTTTTATTATTCTAGTGATTATACCACCATATGGGAGCATTATATCTTTTTTAGATAATTCTAACATATTTTGTTGAATAAGATAGCCAAGACAAATGTCATGTCCCTTCATGATTGAGTACATAGTTCCTAATTCTAGTTGACTTATTTCATCATGATGGTATTGTTTAGGAAGAATTATACTGGTCATGATATAATGAAGTATCTTAGTGTTCAAAGGCAATAGATGTTCACAACTTTTAGGAACCAATGCTATGTTGGGATTGGCAAAGATTGTTCCTAAGGCTTCAACATAGGATGTTCCAATACTTTCATCATCCCATGATCCTCTAAAGTAGAGTCCTATGCTTTTTATGGGAATGCCTATCATATCACAAATGAACCTATCAGTGATTGAGATGTGTTGTCCCAAAAGATAGGTGGACATCCTTCCTTCATCATCTATTTGTATGTTATTGTAAAATAATCTAACAAGCCTAGGATAGATGGGTTCGTTAATCTGCAAGATTGGAAGTAGACCTAGGTTTGCAAACCATTGGATGGTCTCTAAGTCTCTTAGTTCATTTAGATCTACGTATTTTCCCTTACTGATACATCTAAGTTCGAAAGAGGGAAATTTTTCAGCATGGTATTTCGAATCGAAAAGAGTGAAATCAAACTCTTCTACTAATCTCCTCTTTCCCTTGTCCCTTGAGGATCTTCTAGATCCCATAACTACTGCTGTTTAGAGGGATGATGATGAGCTAGAGTAAATGAAGAACAAAACAGAATTTAAGAGCTTCTTAGAGAGTACCTTTGTGAAATCTTCAAGAGAAGGAAGGATTCTTGATGTTTTGCTCCGAAATGGGAGGTATTTGGAAGGCTTAGAGGAGTGAAATGGGAATGGAGGAGACTTGGAAGAGTAGAGGAGGAAATGGGAGTGAGTTGGGGTCGGTTCCATAGCCGGCCCTAGTGTGGGTTTAAAAAGGCAGAGTTGCGGGCGGTTGCACCTCTGGCTGGAGCGGTGCAACCTCTGGCAACCCGTGATAGCTGGAGGTGCCACCGCCAGCTGGAGAGGTGCCACCGCCTGCAGCCAGTGAGCACCTAATATGATTTGATCAGGGAACCTTTGCCTTGAGGAGAGTTTCAGAGCAATTAGTGTTTGTTACATGATTTCGTATGAGTTTTTATTTAAGGAGGAAGCTCTTGTACGATCAAGATAGATCTTTTAACGTTCATACGTATGTTGATAGTTTGTTTGGTATCCCTTTCAAGATCATGATGATGGGGATAAAAAGAGGAATAACCTTTGTATAGGAACAAATACTAGAAGACCAAAATACGCAGCGGAATAAAATGGAAACACAATCAAACAGAACACCAAGATATACGTGGAAAACCCCTTCAATGTGAAGGGTAAAAACCACGGGGCAAACTAGAGATAATCCACTATGAGAATAACGAATATACAAATCTCAATCTGTTGCCCAAAACCCTAGCAACAACCACAAGAGAATAACTGGGATACAAGGATCACGTCACTGCCCACAATATCTAAAACCTCCCCAAGTAATCACAGCAAGAGTCTACTGTAGATTTGATCTAACCTGAGATGAGAACACTGCTAGATGATTGTGAACAGTCTCTCTGCGTTGTCCTTGTCTTCTTCCCTTTCTTTCTCTTCCTTTTCTGCCTTGATCTCCTTCTTCTCTTTGGAATCCCGTGGCCTCAAAATTCTGCCTCGTTGCTGCCTTTTTATAGCCTTAATCTGCCTCTAAAACGCAGCCACCACACCCCCCTAATCTTAATTAGGGTTAGGTTAAGAGAGGGTGTGGGCTGTGGGCTGATAAAGCCCACATGGGCTGAATATGGGCCATCAGCCCAACAACCTCCCCCTTCAGCCCATAAGGGAGGCTGTCCCATGACTCCTCAATGTGAAGCCTATATGCCGACCAACTGTCGGCATATCTCCTGTCTTTCTTTTGGTAAGGTCTTCGTCAACATGTCTGCTCCGTTGTCATCTGTATGAATTTTCTGAAGCTGCAACTGCTTCTCTTCAAATACATTTCGAATCCAGTGGTATCTGACATCTATATGCTTTGACTTGGAATGAAACATTGGGTTCTTACACAAATGGATGGCACTCTGGCTGTCACAATGCACCACATAATTTTCCTGTTTCAGCCCCAATTCTTGTAAGAATTCTTTCATCCATAACATTTCTTTGCATACCTCTGTAGCAGCAATATATTCTGCTTCTGTGGTGGAGAGAGCAATACACCTTTGTAACCTGGATTGCCATGACACAGCTCCCCCTGTAAAAGTAAGTACATAACCTGAAGTAGACTTCCTCGTATCTATATCTCTAGCCATATCTGCATCTGTGTAACCTGTCAACACAGGTGGTCCACCTCCAAAGCTTAAACAAACCTTAGAGCTCCCTCTGAGATATCTAAAAATCCACTTCACCGCTGCCCAGTGCTCTTTGCCTGGATTTGCAAGAAATCTGCTAGTAACACCCACTACATATGCGATGTCTGGCCTCGTACATACCATTGCATACATTAAACTTCCAACTGCTGAAGCATAATGAACCTTTTGCATTTTCTCCTTCTCCTCATCACTTGACGGACTCTGTTCTGAGCACAACTTGAAGTGACCTGCAAGAGGAGAACCAACTGGTTTAGCATTGCTCATACTGAATCTTTCCAATACCTTCTCGATGTATTTCTCCTGTGACAACCAAATCTTCTTGTTTTTCCTGTCACGAGAAATCTGCATGCCTAGTATTTGCTTTGTTGGCCCCATGTCCTTCATTGCAAAAGACTCACTCATTTCTTTCTTCAACCTGTCAATTTTAGACATATCTTTCCCAAGAATAAGCATGTCATCAACATAAAGTAAGAGAATAATAAAATCCTCACCAAACCATTTGATGTACACACAATGATCTGAAGCCGTTCTTTTGTATCCATTTTCTGTCATAAATGAATCAAACTTTCTGTACCACTGTCTTGGAGCTTGCTTTAGCCCATACAAGCTCTTCTTCAACTTGCAGACAAAATTATCTTTACCTTTGACTTTGAAACCTTCTGGTTGCTCCATATAAATTTCCTCCTCCAAATCACCATGAAGGAAAGCTGTCTTCACATCTAACTGCTCAACCTCCAAGTCCTGGCTAGCAGCAATACCAAGAGCAACACGAATAGAAGACATTTTAACAACAGGAGAAAATATCTCTTCAAAGTCAATACCTTTCTTTTGACCAAAGCCTTTCACAACCAATCTAGCTTTGTACTTTGGTTGAGAACAATATTCTTGAGTCTTCAACCTAAAAACCCACTTGTTCTTCAAGGCCTTCTTTCCATTTGGTAGCAGCACCAAATCATAAGTGTGGTTCTTCTGAAGAGCATCCATCTCTTCCTGCATAGCAGCTAACCACTCCTCTTTTTGCTCACTCTCAACTGCTTCCTGGTAACTCTCTGGTTCACCTGTATCAGTAAGCATCACATACTCATCTGTAGAGTATCTTCTGGAAGGTTGACGTTGTCTAGAAGATCTTCTCAACTGAGGTCCTGCGGGAACTTGCTCTCCTACTTCTTCTTGCTCAACATGTCCTACAGGTAGATCAATATCAGGTTCTACACCATCTTCCTGCATATCTCCCCCATCACCCTGATATACTGGAGGAGTAACTGGGTCACAATTTGCTAATCCTTCTGCAGAAGTCTTGGCTGGTGCCTTCTTCTTCAAATCCTCAAAGGTTTGATCCTCAAAGAAGATCACATCTCTGCTCCTGAACACCTTCTGCTTTTCTGGATCCCAAAGCCTGTAACCAAACTGATCATGTGAGTAACCAAGAAAAATACATTCTTTAGACTTACCATCCAGCTTGGACCTCTCATTATCTGGAACATGTGCAAATGCACGACAACCAAACACTTTCAAATGCCTGTAGGAAACATCTTTCCCTAACCATACATGCTCTGCAACATCACCATCTAGGGCTGTACATGGTGATAAGTTGATCACATCAACTGCAGTCCTCAAAGCCTCATCCCAAAACCTTTTGGGTAGCTTGGCCTGTGAAAGCATACATCTGATCTTTTCCATGATGGTGCGGTTCATCCTCTCTGCAATTGCATTATGCTGAGGTGTACCAGGAACTGTCATCTCATGTTGGATTCCATGTGACCTGCAATAGTCATTAAACAATCCTGTATACTCACCACCATTATCTGATCTTATGCATTTCAATTTCCTTTCTGTCTCCCTTTCAACCCTGGCATGAAACTCTTTAAAGACATTAATAACCTGATCTTTGGTCTTCAAAGCATAGGCCCAAACTTTCCTAGAAAAATCATCTATAAAAGTGACAAAATAAAGTGCACCACTTATACCAAGAACATCAACAGATCCACTAGGAGTTTTTGTCCTCAAAGGACCACATACATCTGTATAAACACGGTCTAAGGCATGCATTTTTCTAGACAAAGCAGCACTAGCAAATGAAACTCTATGTTGTTTACCAGCTAAATAATCAATACAAGGGTTCAGATGTATACCTCTGAGATCTGGTAATACCTCTCTCTTGGAAAGAGTTTGCAGCCCCTTCTCGCTCATGTGTCCCAATCGCCCATGCCACAACTCCATACTGAAGTCTTTCTCTGTAGCATTTAACTGCTCACCATAAGCTTTAGCCTGCAACCTGTACAAAGTATGACATTTCTTTCCATTAGCTATAACAAGAGAACCCTTACTGAGTTTCCATTGCCCTCTGTGAAATCTGCTTTCATAGTCTTCATCATCTAGTCTTCCAACTGAAATTAAATTCAGCCTCAAGTCAACCACATGTCTCACATCCTTAAGTACCAACTTGCAGCCAAGGTTGGTCTTTAAATGGATATCACCCATGCCAATGATGTCTGCTGTGCCATAGTTGCCCATCTTGACAACACCAAAGTTTCCAGACCTGTATGTAGCAAAAAACTCCCTCCGAGGTGTAGCATGATAAGAAGCACCTGTGTCAATCACCCACTCAAGATCCTGACACACACAAGAAAAAATATCATCAGAAGGAGACAAAATCAAATAATCACCACCCTGCACTGTAGCTGTAGTATTATCCTTTGACTCTGTAGACTCCACTTCTTTTCCCTTTTTCTTGTTCTTCTTAGGTTGCTTACATTGATTCTTGTAATGTCCTTTCTCACCACAGTTATAGCAAACAATATCTTTTCTTGATCTTGACTTGCTCCTACCCATACGTGAACTGCTTCTAGACTTTGACCTTCCTCTGTTCTTTGAGATAAGTGACTGTGAATCATTCGGAGATGTTGCTGAACTCTTTCTTCTCAACTCCTCATTCAACAAACTGCTTGTTACTTGACTCATAGTGACAATACCATCTGGCGCAGAATTACTGAGGGAAACCACCAGTGTCTCCCAACTTTCTGGTAATGAACTAAGAAGTAACAATGCCTGCAACTCATCATCAAGAGACATTTTCATAGAGGATAACTGGTTAGTAATACTCTGCATTTCATTCAAATTCTCAACAATAGAAGCACCTTCTCTATATTTTAGGTTCACAAGTTTTCTGATCAAAAAAGCTTTGTTGCCAGCTGTTTTTCTCTCATAGAGACTTTCCAATTTTTTCCAAAGAGAATATGCAGAAATTTCAGTAGAAACATGGTGAAAGACACTATCATCAAGCCACTGTCTAATAAACCCAATTGTTTTTCGATCTAACCTCTTCCACTCATCATCTGTCATAGTTGTAGGTTTTGCACTATCCCCCTGCAAAGGTCCATACAAATCTTTGCAATACAAGAGATCTTCCATTCTTGGTTTCCATATCATCCAATTATTTTCATTTAAACTAATCATGCGAGAAATATTACTGGCCTCCATGTTCAAATACAAAAATTAAATCACCAAAACCCCGCTCTGATACCAGTTGATGGGGATAAAAAGAGGAATAACCTTTGTATAAGAACAAATACTAGAAGACCAAAATACGCAGCGGAATAAAATGGAAACACAATCAAACAGAACACCAAGATATACGTGGAAAACCCCTTCAATGTGAAGGGTAAAAACCACGGGGCAAACTAGAGATAATCCACTATGAGAATAACGAATATACAAATCTCAATCTCTTGCCCAAAACCCTAGCAACAACCACAAGAGAATAACTGGGATACAAGGATCACGTCACTGCCCACAATAACTAAAACCTCCCCAAGTAATCACAGCAAGAGTCTACTGTAGATTTGATCTAACTTGAGATGAGAACACTGCTAGATGATTGTGAACAGTCTCTCTGCGTTGTCCTTGTCTTCTTCCCTTTCTTTCTCTTCCTTTTCTGCCTTGATCTCCTTCTTCTCTTTGGAATCCCGTGGCCTCAAAATTCTGCCTCGTTGCTGCCTTTTTATAGCCTTAATCTGCCTCTAAAACGCAGCCACCACACCCCCCTAATCTTAATTAGGGTTAGGTTAAGAGAGGGTGTGGGCTGTGGGCTGATAAAGCCCACATGGGCTGAATATGGGCCATCAGCCCAACACATGACATATTTAGTTTCTTCATGATACAAGAATTAATTCGTAGATGATAGTGTTAACGGGTTTTGAAGATCAAGGGGGTATGTGAATTTGGATATCATATGTTTCTAATAAGGTTGTATCCAAATCGTATTTGTGATTTCATAACTTCCACTTGTTACTTAAGCGTTGCGAGTTCCTTTTTGATTCTTGGTTTATGACCATCGAGAGTCAAGGAGCAGAATATTATTTCTTGCTCCGGCCTAAAATTTTAATGTTTTTATAGGAAGGGATGATCTTTAGGAACCCATTTGCTTTTGGGTGCCTCATAAATAGATCTACATTTCTTATCATGTTGCATAGAATTTGTCATGGTTCCTTTAGGAACCCAGATTAGTTTGTTTGGACTTATTTTCTTGAATGGACAACAATGTGTCTTGTGTCCAGATTTGCAACAAAAGTTGCACTTGGTTTGGTGTTGAACATGTAAGATGGAGCCTTTTATGAACGTGGTTGGATTTTGGTGAGGACTTCTCACAAATCCTATTCCGCTCCTTTTTGGAATGTGACCCTTGTTTGCAAGGATCATGTTTAATGACTTGCTACCAACCTCGAATTTCTTCAAGGTGTCCTTGAGTAGTAGGTTTTCTTTTTGCAAAGTTTCTAAATCATGACATTTGATACATGAATTTAAACTATCATGATGTTCGACTTTTAACTTATCAAACTCACACGTAAGACTATCATGCATCTTTTTCAGCAATTTATATTTTCTACTTATACTCTTGCATTCGTCAAATAAGTCATTGAAAGCATTTAATAATTCATCGAAAGATAAATCAGCATCTATTGAATTTGTTACCTCATTTTCGATGGCCATTAAGGCGTAATGAGCAACTTGCTCGGTGTTGGACTCCTCTTCCTCAAATGCGCTCGAATCATCCTATGTTGCTTGGAGCGCCTTCTTCTTTGTTGTTCTTTTCTTGACTTGGGGACAATCACTCTTGTAGTGTCCCGGTTTTTTGCATTCATAGCAGATTACTTGGTCCTTTTTGGGTTCAAGTTTATTTTTTGCATCATTCTTAAACTTGTTTCTTTTAAAGAACTTTTTAAACTTTCTTGTTAGAAGTGCCAAGTCATCATCACAGTCCTCATCACTTGAGTTTTCTCTCAAGTGGCATTCTGAAGTTTTGAGTGCCATATCCTTCCTGTTCTTTGGAAGGATGTCTTCTTGCTCTTCATGAGCTTTACAAGTCATTTCGTAGGTCATTAATGACCCGATTAGTTCTTCAAGAGGGAAATTTCGCAGATCTTTTGCCTCTTGAATAGCGGTGACTTTAGGATCCCAACTCTTAGGAAGGGATCTTAGTATCTTATTAATAAGCTCAAAATCCGAAAAGCTCTTTCCGAGTCCTTTTAGACCGTTGACGACATCCGTGAAACGGGTAAACATGTCGCCAATGGTTTCACTCGGTTTCATCCGAAAAAGTTCGAAAGAATGTAACAGCAAATTGATTTTTGACTCTTTTACTCTACTTGTGCCCTCATGGGTCACTTCGAGCGTGTGCCAAATATCAAACGCAGTTTCACAAGTTGAAACACGGTTAAACTTGTTTTTATCAAGTGCACAAAATAAGGCATTCATAGCCTTTGCATTAAGAGCGAAAGCCTTCTTCTCCAAATCATTCCAATCGATCATTGGAAGAGAAGACTTTAAAAAACCATTCTCGACAAGATTCCAAAGATCAATGTCCATAGAAATAAGAAAGATTCTCATTCGGGTCTTCCAATAGGTGTAGTCCGTCCCATTAAACATGGGTGGATGTGTAATGGAATGGCCCTCTTGGTTTCCGGCGTAAGCCATCTCTCTTGGGTTTTAATCCTTTTGAGAGTTAACCGGGCTCTGATACCAATTGTTAGGATCGAGAGCACTAAGAGGGGGGGGTGAATTAGTGCAGCGGATATTTTTCAGCGATTAAAAAATGAAAGCGGCGTTCGTTCGATAAAGACTATTTTGATGCAAAAGCCAATTCTAAGATTACTTATGATTAAGTGCAGTTTACGTTTAAACACAGTTAGCGTCTAAACAAAGTTTGCGTCTAAATGCAGATTGCGTCTAAACTCAGATTGCGTCTAAGCGCAGTTTCCGTCTTAGCGCAGATTGCGTCTAAGCGCAGATTGCGTCTAAACGCAGATTGCGTCTAAGCGCAGATTGCGTCTAAACACAGTTTACGTCTAGAAGCAGTTTAAGTAGAAGTATAAAGACAATGTGCTGCTGTTGTACAGCTCAAAAAGTAATCTGCAAAAAACAGATTTACGTCTAAACGCAGATTTACGTCTAGACGCAGATTTACGTCTAAACTTTGAAACTCGTTTGTATACTCGCAGAAGGCAGTATGCAGTTGAAATCAAGACGTAAACGTGAACTGAGATCTGATGATTGTGCGAGGAAAGCCGATTTACGTCTAAATGCAGTTTTACGTCTAAATGTTGAAACTCGTTCGTAAAATTGCAGAGGACAGTTTGCAGTTATCAATAGAATCAAAATGTAAGTGTAAACTGCAAAGAAACTCGTTCGTAAAAGCACGGAAGACGGTTCTGCAGAATCAAACGTAAACGTAAACGTAAACTGTAATGTACGAAAACACGAATTTACGTCTGAATGCAGATTCGGAAGAACAGCACTTAGAACTTGTTCGTGAAAGCGCAGAGAGCAGTAGTAATGAAGGAGGTTTGCAGTAATGATAAAGTGCTCAAAAATAAACGCAAACCAGAGATTTAGAGTGGTTCGGTCAGCCTTGACCTACTCCACTTTTGGCTTCCTCCACCGACGAGGTCGCCGACGTCAACTAGGGGCCTTCCTTCAATAGGCGAAGGCCAAACTCCCCTTTTACAGTTTCTCTCCTTTTGACAGGCTCAGGAGACAACCTTTACAGACCTTTCTCTCCTCATTTTACAACTGAAAACTTGAAGAATAGAAGGAGGAGACTTAAAGGCTTTACAACACTTTTGAGCTCTTAGAATCACAGAAAAGATCAAGATTTCGGTGTAGGTCTGTATCTTTTCAGTGCTGAATGGGTGGGGAATTTATAGGCCCCAACCCAATTCAAATTTGGAGCTCAAAACAATCAAATCCCGGAATTCTGGGATCAGGCGGTTGCACCTCTTGACTGGAGAGGTTGCACCGCCTGGCAGAGCTCGAAGACCGAGCTCAGGCGGTGCCACCTCTCTGCCATGGAGGTTGCACCGCCCAGTCTTGCTCGAAGACTGAGCTCAGGCGGTGCCACCTCTTTGTTAGGGAGGTTGCACCGCCCAGTCTAGCTCGAAGACTGAGCTCAGGCGGTGCCACCTCCCGGCTGGGGAGGTTGCACCGCCCAGTCTCGCTGGGAGGCTTAGCCCAGGCGGTGCCACCTCCTGGCCTGGGCGGTTGCACCTCCTGGTGCAATCAGGGTCCGAATGGTTCATTCCATTCGGCCCAATTTCAGTCTTTCAGGGGCCCAATTGCCCCAAGATTAAGCCAATGGGATCACCTCCCATTTTCTAACTTAATCAACGTGCTAACTACGATGAAATCTAAGACAACTTCTACAGCTTTGCTCCGGTGCGTCAATCGCTCCTTCCGGCGAACTTCCGTCGATCATCCGATGAACCCTCGATGATGCTCCTGCAGACTTCCGGCAAACTCCTGGACTTTGCGACGATCCACTTGGCAAGTTCCGACGAGCTTCGCTTGGCAAGCTTCTGGACATCTCGGATCTGTTCTCGCAGAACCTCCGACGACCGTCCGAACTTCCGTCGAACTCTCGAACTCCCAACGTGATCATGAACTTGACTCCGGCGCAACTCCTGCTGCTTGTCTATCTTTCATCGTAGTTAATCCTGCACACTTATCTCAACACATAGATTAGACAACAAATGACAATTGACTTCATCATCAAAATCCGAGATTCAACAGAGCATGGTGTTGTCAGACCTATACAATTTTTGCTTGAGTCTCGCTCTAATTGAATTCTCCCAAAGAACTCTTTCTCTCTCAATCCGAATGATCCTGACCAGGAATTTGTTTGAGCAAAAACATATGAGATGTTCCTCTCATGACACCGAGAGTGGATGATCCTCTATCGACACTCAATAGTCCTCGTAAAGTTAGCTACTATTCTCGATGACCGATTGTGCTAGATTTGGAACCTCAGACCTATAAGTTCGATATCAAAAAATGAAGTACTCATACAGGACATTCTTGGTGTCTAAGTCTAAGGACCAGATACACCACTAGGACTATGGAATTTTTGTCTGATAATAAGGTATCATCAACCATCCTACATTCCATAAGCGGATCATTCAGTGAACTCATTCTCCAATGAGCACTTATACTGTATCCCTAGTGTCCCCACACGAGAAGCTATAAGACCAACTACATCTATCATATGGACAGGTATACAGCATACTAGTCTGTCCTGTTATTTCGATATCCTTCTTGAGTAACCTATGATAGGGATTATTTAAGATATGTGTTTAAAGGTGAATCAATCTCATTATCGTGATCTTATCATAATCCGATTCCCATTGCACAGATCCATGGATATCACAATATATTCAAGCAACAAGCAATATAAAGTGATAAAATATCAAATAATAATAATAAGCAAAAAGACTGCATGTTAAGTCACACGTGCCATCACTCATATGATTGGTTTGTAGGGCACCTATGACTAGCACTACCTTTACAACTCTATTATCCTTTTGATAAGCTCAGGAGAAAACCTTTACAACCCCACTCACTCTTCTCTTAAATATAAATCAATACTTAGATTAAAGGAGGAGAACTCTCGCAAGATTATAACAAAGTTTTCTCTTGTTTTTGTTCTTAGTTCTTGTGTTTACTGAGCAGGGATGAGAGAGATATTTATAGGCCCCAAATGGATTTAAACTTAGAGCCAAAACTAGTCTCATCCTGGGTCTTCGAGGTACTAGCGGTACCATCGCTAGTACTGGGTGGTACTATTACCTGACACTCTAACACTAAGCGGTACTACCACCTAGTCTAGTGGTACATCGCCTAACAAAGCCTCGGAGATTGGGTCTGGATGGTACCATCGCTTGACACAATCTTGAAGATTGTGTCTAAGCGGTGCCACCGCCTAGTCCGGGCGATGCCACTATCAAACCCTACTACAGGACACTGAATGGGCCAAACAATAAGCCCAATTCAGCTCTGATTCAGGCCCAATTGGTCCCTAATTGAGTTGACATTATTTAACTCCAATACTAACTCAATTAGATCTAAAACTAGTTTGATCTAGATAATTATTATAAAGCATTAATCATATGTTGTCCGATATGTCATTGGTTCATTCAACGCTTTGTTCGACCCTTCGGCACATCGTCCTCTTCTTCAGCATATTGCCCAATCGACATATTGTCTTTCTGTAACATCTGATCTCCTTAGCGCAATGTCCAATCTTCTTGGCTCGATGCCTGAACTCATGACACGAAGTATTCTACCGATACATCGATCGATCCTTCGGCTCGACATCTAATCTTCTGACATGTTCTACTTTGGCCCAACATTGATTCTTCCTGCTTTAATCAAAATTATCTCTCCATGATTGAAGCTAGTCCCGTGTGACTCAAAACGCATATTAGATCACAAACTTATCAATTGATTTTATCATCAAAATTCGAGATTTAACAATCTCCCCCTTTTGATAATGATAACCAAATTGATGATGGAGTTTAACTAAACTCCCCCTATCAATATGCCATATCAAAATAATCATGTGTAGCAATTCATTACATTCATCATTTCCTACATAATTCAAAATTTTAAAATCATCATACATAATTTTAAATCATCATTTTAGGCATAATATGCATGATTATCATCATATATTCTCCCCCTTTATCATCAACAAAAAGGAGAAGTGCAGTTAGCAAGTTTTTAGATATGCAAGCTAGTAAGAAAGTAAATTTTAAACATGCAAGCTAGCAAGTTTTTCACATATGAAAGTTAGTAAAATTTTTACATATTTTGATATGTGCAAGATAGCATGTTTTTGCATTTTCTTGAGATATCAAAGCTAGCAAACTTTGCTTCTATTTTAAGATGAGCAAGCTAGCAATTTTAGCAAGTTTTACATCATGCAAGCTAGCAAATTTTACATCTTTTTACAACATGCAAGCTAGCAAATTTTACATCATTTTAGAACATGCAAGCTAGCAAGTTTTTTTTCTCTTTGAAATGTGCAAGCTAGCAAAGTGCGACCAAAGATGCCCGTAGGTGAAACTATTACTACAAGACTAAGAAATTATCACTGACTTCTTTCTCCTACCAATTGATGACTATGAGGCCATACTTGGCATAGAATGGCTGACTATGCTAGGTGTTATCTCTTGGATCTTTTCCAAATTAATTATGAAATTCTACTATAAAGGCAAACAGATCATCCTACGCGGGAAACGCGGAAGTAACGTAACCACTGTTTTGACCTTATTTGATCGGCCAGCAATTTCAAATTAAAACTGACCATAGAAGCCTCAGGTACTTTTTGGAGTAGAAGATATCTTCCCTCGAGCAATAAAAATGGGTAACAAAACTTCTTGGATATGATTATGAAATAACTTACAAAAAGGGGAAAGATAATGTTGATGCAGATGCACTTTCATGGCTACCTAAGCATTAGATGAACTACCTAAGCATTAGATGAATCTTTTCTGCAGCCTTTGAGCAGCAACTTGGAGGGAGGAACCCTTATAGAGTTCCAAGGAGGCCGATCCCCTAAAGAGATCAACCCTAAGTTTAGAATCTGCAAGGGTTCTAACACCTGGTATCAAAGCAGCGTTCTTAGCATCTCGCTGCCCTTCCACAGCCATCCATCAACCCTCCACAGCCGCCCAAAGCAATTCCCACAATTGCTTAAAAGATCATCGTCAAATTTCGTCATCAACTCCATCACCACGGATCATCCTTTGATCTCCTCGTGAATTGCAATAGGTTATAGTTTCCTACCTTACTGCTACTGCAATTTAGTTATCTTTATTCAAAAATATAAAAAAAAAAATTGTTCCAAAATTGCTTCATAAACTTTTCGTCGTAAAGTTTTCATCTCTACAACGAAAGATACATTACAAAATTCCAACCGCATAGCACAGATTGTCTGATCTTGCTACTATGTTTTTTCTATCCAAATCTCTACAAAATTTTTATGACAGCTTTGACACTTCCTAACAGCATATTTCCCTTTAGTTTTGTTAAAAAATTCTCAATATAAACCATTGATCTTTTATGTCTAATCTGCTATACTTGAAAATCTGTACTATAAAATTTCAACCGCATAGCACTGCTTATTTGATCTTGATACTATGTTTTTTCTATCCAAATCTCTATAAAATTTTTATGATAGCTTTGAAACTTCCTAATAGTGGATTTCCTTTTAGTTTCGTCGAAAAATTCTCAATATAAACTATTGATCTTTTACATCCAATCTGCTACACTTAAAAATCTGTGCTGCAGAAAATTTCAGCCGTATATTGTTGCCTTAACCCATCTATTTGTAATCTTTTTTGAATGAAATTTCTTATACACTTTATAGATCATCTTAGCTTCCATCTAAGATTGATCTATTGAGGAATTCATCATTAAAAATAATTTTTTGTTGCTGTAAATTTTCATCATAAACCGCTGAATTTTTTTTGACGAGAATTCTGCTATCTCAACTTGCACTAATTTTCTTACTGTTACTGCTAAAATTTTCTTAATTAAATTGGACATCCTTGCTGTCATATAAACTGAAATATTGCTGTCAATTCCCTCCTCAAATCTCTCAAGTTTTTGGTGGAAATTTCATTGAGAGACCACTATTTCATCGACGACAATTCTGCTCTTACAAGACAGCACATATTTGTAGCAACTTCCACTGATTTCTATCAAACCTTTGCTGCCATCTACCACAGATCCAAAACTTTCATCCACAGCCCTAAAACTCCACTAAACCACACCCTCAAACTGCACCCAAAACAGCCACAAAATAAGCCTAAACCGCAGCCTACATCCACCAATCCAGCAACCCTTTCGATCATCACTTCTCTCAACTTATACATGCCTTTAACCCGACAACAAAAGAGAGATCTTAACATCACAGATTTGGAGGCATATACTATGACATCTGAGGAGGTAATCAAAGTTAAATTCGAAGCTTTCGAGGCCCGAATGGATGATAAGATTCGAACTCTCTTTACCGAACTCAGTTTGGGCTGACCACCAAGCCCGAAGAAATCACATCAAGGAGAGAGCTCTAACCAATCGCACCAAGCCCGAAGAGATGACTTCCAAGAGAGGAGAGGCTCTATGACTGACCCCAACTATCCATGCATGAGAGTGGACTTCCCTAGATGGGAAGAAGGAGACCCGATTGGTTAGATCTCGTGCGCAGAGTGATATTTTCGGTACCACAAAATCACGGACGCATCTATGGTGAAACTTGCAGCTATACATCTTGAAGGGGATGCCATACAGTGGTTTGACTGGTTTGAATACACTCATGGACTCCTCTCATGGCGACAATTTAAAGAATGATTGCTGATCCGCTTCGGACCAACCGATTATGAGAACATTGACGGACAACTAGCAAAGATCCGACAAACCTCCACCATTCAAGAGTACCAAACTAGGTTTGAAAGGTTATCTAATCAAACTCATGATTGATCTAAAAAATAGCTATTGGGGACCTTCATTGAGGGCTTAAAGCCAGAGATCCGGGGAGAAGTTAAAGCCCGACAATCATACAAACTTATGGCAGCCATCTCTTTCGCATGATTTCAAAAGGAACGATTGAACCATGAAGCCGGAAGAACTAGGGTTGCTCCCCAACCAGTAATACCGAAGCCCTTAGCCCCTCCTACTATCAACTGAGTCCCTACACCAAAAAATTTGACAAGAGAAGAACTTCGGGAGCGATCTGCGAAGGGGTTATATTGGCATTGCAACGAGCCATGGAGCCGTGAGCATCGCTGTAGTAAAAGAAGCCTTCTTATGATTGAACCAGTAAAAGAAGAGGTCATTAAACATATAGAAGAGAGCTTTGAACATAAAGAAGAAGATGCAGAAGAAGAGCCACAACCGACCGAATTTACAGTACATGCACTAGCCGGCCACTCAAACCCACAAACGATGAAAGTTGGAGGCCTTCTCAAACAACAACCGATCACTGTTCTCATCGACATGGGCAGTACTAATAACTTCCTAAACAGTAAGGTTGCTATCCAGATGGCCTTACCTATTAAGAATTGCAACAGGTTTGATGTTAAGGCCGCCGACGGATGGATTTTGAAGTATGATCGTAGGCGCCCGCGAGTTAAACTGTTGCTGCAAGACCAAGAGATAATTGCATATTTCTTCCTCCTCTCTCTTGATGATCATGAGGCCATGCTCAGAATTGAATTGTTGACGACATTAGGTGATGTTTCCTGAAATTTTACGAAACTAATTATGAAATTTTACAGTAAGGGGAAACAAGTGATATTGCACGGGAAACATGGGGGCGACGTAACGACGATTTGCACACAACAAATAGAGAAGGTTTTGCATAAAGTATAAAGCGACTTTTTGGTACAACTTGAGTTGCAAACTAAGAGAGAGCCAATAGAATTTGAAGATCCAAACCTACTTCCTTTGCTTGCTGAATTTTCAGATATATTTGATGAACCACACAACCTACCTCTTACCCGTCGGCATGATCATTATATAACGATTCTTCCAGGAAAACCTCTAGCAAATACTTAGCTATATCACTATATACATCTCCAGAATGATGAAATAAAAAGGATTATAAAAGAAATGCTTGAAACAGGAGTTATTCGGCCAAGTTGCAACCTCTACTCTTCACCAGTGCTACTTGTACGCAAGGATTTAACATGGCAAATATGCGTCGATTACCAAGCTCTCAATAGCATAACCATCAAGGATAAATACTCTATTCCAGTAGTAGATGATTTGCTAGATGAAAAGGAGCACATATCTTCACAAAGCTGAACCTTCAATCCGGATATCATCAAATACGAGTGTGTGAAGAAGACATACCTAAAACCACCTTTCGAACACACAATGACCACTATGAATTTTTACTTTCTTTAACAAAAGGTGGAATATCTTGGGCATATCATATCAGAGGAAGGTGTGACCATGGACCTCTCCAAAATAGAAGCAATGTAGAACTGGCTAACCCCGAGGAACATAAAATTGCTATGTGGCTTTCTTTAACAGGCTACAACTGTAAGTTCATGAAAAACTATAGAAAGATCAGTGCACCACTCACTTCTCTACTGAAAAATGATACCTTCCAATGGTCGGACAAAGCCTCCGCTGCCTTCAACAAACTTAAGGCAGCCATGACGACAATGTCGATGCTAGTGCTATCAGATTTCAACCGACCCTTCATCATTGAGGTCGATGCATCTAGAGTCAGAATTGAAGACGCTCTCATGCAAGATGGTTGAGCACTCATATACACTAGCAAGGCATTGTCTCCCTCCCATCAAAACATGTCAACATATGATAAGGAGATGCTTGCCATTGTGTATGCAGCAACGAGGTAGAGATTGTACTTGATCGGGCGATGCTTTCAAATCAAGACCGACCATAAAAGCCTAAAATATTTCTTGGAGCAGAAGATATCTTCCCCCGAGCAACAAAAATGGGTAACAAAGCTTCTTGTATATAATTATGAAATAACTTACAAAAAGGGGAAAGGGAATGTTGTTACAGATGCGCTTTCATGGCTATCCTTCTAGGCAAGCCACCAACGAACACTCGACCGTATTGATATCCTTACCTCCAGAAAGATAAAATTGAAAAGATCGTAAAGGAGATACTTGAAACAGGGATGATTCGGCCAAGTTGCAGCCCATATTCCTCACCGGTGCTACTTGTATGCAAGAAGGACGGAACTTGGTGGATGTGCATCAACTACCGAGCTTTAAATGACATCACCGTTAAGGACAAGTACCCAATACCAGTGGTGGATGAACTTCTTAATGAATTAAAAGGAGCTCAAGTCTTCATGAAGTTGGACCTCCAATCTGGTTATCACCAAATTCGAGTATGTGAAGACGACATTCCAAAAACTACATTCCGCACACATGATGGCCATTATGAATTTTTAGTAATCCCTTTTGGACTCATTAATGCTCCTTCAACCTTTCAAAGTCTTATGAACGATATTTTTCAAAGCTTTCTTTGTAAATTTGTGCTAGTATTTTTTGATGATATTCTCATTTACAACCCTTTTCTTGAGACTCACTTTCAGTATTTACGGACTGTTTTGATGATCCTTCAGGAGAATACTCTTTTTGTTAAGCAACCAAAGTGTAGCTTTCTCCAGCAAAAAGTAGAGTACCTTAGACACATAATATCAGAAGGAATGGCGGTAGACCCAACAAAAATTGAGGCAATGCAAGGTTGGCCGAAACCTACAAACGTGAAATTACTATGTGGGTTCCTTAGACTAACAGGCTACTACCAAAAATTTGTTAAGGACTATGGAAAGATTAGTGCACTCCTCACTTCTCTACTGAAAAAAAATGCTTTCCAATGGTTGGACAAAGCCTCCGCTACCTTCGATAAACTTAAGGTAGCCATGACAACGACACCGGTGCTAGCGCTACCAGATTTCAGTCGACCCTTCATCATTGAGGCCAACGCATTTAGAGTCAGAATTGGAGCCGTTCTTATGCAAGATGGTCGACCACTTGCATACACTAGCAAGACATTATCTCCCTCCCATCAAAACATGTCAGTATATAATAAGGAGATGCTCGCCATTGTACATGTAGTAACGAGGTGGAGACCCTACCTGATCGGCCATCGATTTTAAATTAAAACCAACCATAGAAGCCTCAAGTACTTTTTGGAGCAAAAGATATCATCCCCTGAGCAGCAAAAATGGGTAACCAAACTTCTTGGATTTGATTATGAAATTATTTACAAAAAGGGGAAAGAAAACATTGTTGTAGATGCACTCTCACGGTTACCTGAGCAAGCTAAGGTTTCAGCCATCTCCCTTCCTACCACTAGTCTCCTCGAGGACATTAGGGAAGAATGAAAGAAGGATCCATAGATCAGCAACATCATAAAAAAATTGGAGGAGGATCCAAGTGCAATAGCCCACTACACTTGGGATTCGAGGGATCTACGCAATAAAGGTCGCATTGTGCTTATACCTGACTCCCCTTACATCACAATCATCCCGCATGAAATGCACTCTATACCTTCAGTAGGGCACTCCGAATTCCTGAGAATCTACAAAAGAGTGAAGCAAAATTTTTATTGGAGAGGGATGAAAAAAATTATTGCTGAATATATGGCACAATGTGATGTATGTCAACAGCACAAGGGTGAAACTGTTGCAAATCCAGGAAAGCTACAATCACTACCCATACTGGACTCGGTGTGGACTGACATCTCCATGGACTTCATTGAAAGGCTGCCACCTTCCAAAGGTAAAAGCTCAATTCTCGTGGTGGTTGATCGACTTACGATATATGCTCATTTTTGTGCTGTGAGAAATCCCTACACTACTGCTAGTATTGCCCAGATTTTCATAGAAAATATTTTTAAACTGCATGGGATGCCAAGGTCCATTGTAAGTAATTGTGACAGGATCTTTACTAGTAAATTTTGGGCCTAGTTATTTCAGTTACAAGGCACCAAAAGTTTTGGAGGAACCAACCGAGAAGTCTCGGAGCTTGCCAGAGGAGCTCATCGGAACTCGCCAAGAAGATCGTTGTGAAGTCCAGGAGCTGGCCGAGAGTCTGCCGGAACATTACCGAGAGAACGTCGGAAGTTCACCGGAAGATCGCCGGAAGAATAGAGTTACAGACTTTGTTTAGCTTAGAATATGTCTTAGGAATCGTAGTTAGCACGTAATTGGGATTGGATTTGGGCCAACCCAATTAGGGACTAGCTAGGCCCATGTAAGAACTATGTTGGGTCCAATAAGAAGCCCAAACAGTGCCCCAAGAAATCTCACCGTCATGGCATAGTCTTCAAGGCTATGTTAAGCAGTGGTACCGCCAGTCTGCACGGTTGTACCGCCCCTAGCAGGGTGCCAAGCGGTGGTACCTCCAGTCTGGGTGGTGGTACTGCCCAGCACTACCCCCCAGGCTATACCGCCTAGGGCAATGTCAGCCAGACTAACACTGGGCGGTGGTACCGCCCGTACCTAGGGAACCCGAGATGGGAAAATTTTAGGCTCCAAGTTTGAATCAACTTGAAGCCTATAAATACCCCTTTCATCCCTGGTTAAAGTACACAAGCAAAGAGTGATTAAAAGAGAGAAAACGCTGCTACGATCATAAGTGTATTCCCTCCTCTAGCTTAAACTTAGATTTCTGTTTAGAGAGGAGAGTGAGTGCTTGTAAGGGTTATCTCCTAAACCCGGGAAAAGGAGAAGAGGGGTGTAAAAGGTGATTGGCCTTCGCCTATTGAAGGAAGGCCTATAGTGGATGCTGATGACCTTGTCGGAGGTGGAAACCGAAAGTGGATGTAGGTCACATTGATCGAACCACTCTAAAACTGCTGTGTTCTCTGGTTTGCATTTTATTCTTGCTATTACTTTACTACAAACCTCTTTAAGTGCTTACTGCCTTCAATTCATTACGTATGCTTTCAAGTTAAGTTTCTGAAATCGATTTTTCGTTGGAAACGATTTTTATTGTACGAAAGTTTTTCAACCGACGTTATTTTACCGCTGCACTAACTCACCCCCCCTTAGTGCCGACTCTTGATCATAACAATTGGTATCAAAGTATGACATACCAAAGTATGTTGTTAGTATGTCATGATTTGATCATGACATGTTGCTTGGATTTTTGAATCTAATAGTTTCTATCAATATGGCATATTGATAGGGGGAGTTTGCTTAAACTCCGGGAGTTAAGGTTAACTTCGTCGTCAATTGGTTGTCATCATAAAAAAGGAGGAGATTATTGAATCTCGTATTTTGATGATGAAATCAATTGATATGTGTTTATGTTTTAATCTGCGTTTTGAGTGATGCAGGATGCTTCGATCAGGATGAGACAATTAAAGCAGGAAAAATCATGTTGGGCTGGAGGAACATGTCAGAAGATTGGACGTCGGGTCGGTGGATCGGTCGACGTATCGACAGAAGGCTTCGGGACATTGATTCGGGCATTAGGCAAAGAAGAGCGGATGTTGCGCCAAGGATATCGGAGTTGCGGAGTCAACTGGCCGATTGGGCAATAAGCCACAAGAGAGGACGATACATCGAAGAATCAGATGAAGCATCGAGGGACCAATGAAATGTCCGACAATATGATTATTGCTTACTATTAATTGTCTAGATCGAAGTATGTTTTACATGTGCAGGATTAACTATGATAGCAAGGCATGAAGCAAAATGAAGTCCCGGAGTCAAGGACGCGATCACGTTGGGAGTTCGAGAGTTCGTTGGAAGTCCGGATGTTCATCGGAAGTTCTGGAGGAACTAACCGAGAAGTCTCAGAGCTTGCTAGAGAAGCTCATCGGAACTCGCCAAGAATATCATCGTGAAGTCCAAGAGCTTGCCGGAGTTCGCTGGAACATTGCCGAGAGATCGTCGGAAGTTCGCTAGAAGATCGCTGGAAGATCGCTGGAAGAATAGACTTATGGACTTTGTTTAGCTTAGAATATGTCTTAGGAATCATAGTTAGCATATAATTGTGATTGGATTTGGGCCAACCCAATTAGGGGCTAGCTAGGCCCATGTAAGAACTATGTTGGGCCCAATAAGAAGCCCAAACGATGCCCTAAGAAATCTCACCATCATGGCACAGTCTTCGAGGCTATGTCAAGCGATGGTACCGCCAGTTTGGGCAGTTGTACCGCCCTTAGCAGGGTGCCAAGCGATGGTACCGCCAGTTTGGGCGGTGGTACCGCCCAACACTATGCCCTAGGTGGTGGTACCACCCAAGACAGTGTTAGTCAAACTAACACTGGGCGGTGGTACCACCCAGCGCAGGCGGTGGTATCGCCTATGCCCGGGGAACCCGGGATGGTTAAAGCATACAAGCACAGAGAGTTTAAAAGTAAAGAAACGCTGCTGCAATCTCTTTAGAATTCCCTCCTCTACTGTAAGTGTTAGAAATCTGTAAGAGAGGAATGTGAGTGCTTGGAAGGGTTATCTCCTAAACCCGGTAAAAGGAGAAGAGGGGTGTAAAAGGTGATTAGCCTTCGCCTATTGAAGGAAGGCCTCTAGTGGATGCCGGTGACCTCGTCGGAGGAGGAAGCCGAAAGTGGATGTAGGTCACATTGACCGAACCACTCTAAAACTGCTATGTTCTCTGGTTTGCATTTACTTATTGCTAATTACCTTACTGCAAACCTCCATATGTGCTTTACTTCCTCATTACTTTTGCTACACACCTTTCCGAACACACTTTGAAGTTAAGTACTTTCGAGTTCGGTTTTTATCGTACGAAAGATTTTCTTAAACCGACGTTATTTTACCACTACACTAATTCATCCTCCCTCTTAGTGCCGACTCTTGATCCTAACAATTGGTATCAGAACCTCATGATTTCTCAGTTGGTTTAACTCCCAAGAGAAATGACTTTTTCGACTTTCAAGAGGGTCACTCTCTCATTCGTCCTCCCTTTTTCAATGGGACAGACTACACTTATTGAAAAACTAGAATGAGAGTTTTCTTGCTTTCATTGAATCTTGATTTATGACACATGGTTGAATCCAATTTTCAAATGTCTTCTCTTCCAATGAACCATTGGAATGATTTGGAGAAGAAGACGTTTTCTCTAAATGCAAAAGCTATGAATGCCTTGTTTTGTGCCTTAGAAATGAGTTTAATCGTGTTTCTACTTGCGAAATGGCTTTCGATTTTTGGCGCACTCTAGAAATAACACATGAAGGGACTAGCAATGTTAAAATTTTGAAAATTAATTTTTTAATGCATGATTTTGAGCTTTTTCGAATGAAGCCGAGCAAAACCATTGTTGACATGTATACCTGTTTTATGGATATCGTCAATGGTTTAAAAGCTCTTGGTAAATATTTTTTGGATTTTGAACTTTTAAACCAGATTTTACGATCGCTTTCGAAAACTTGGGACTCTAAAGTAACGGCCATACAAGAGGCTAAAACCTAAATAACCTTCCACTCGAAGAACTAATTGGGTCTTTAATGACCTACGAAATGAACAATGTGGCAAAAAGGGAACTCGAGAACAACCTTCCAAAGAACAGGAAGGATTTGGGATATAAAACATTTGAAGACCACTCGAGCATAAATAAGCTCAACTGATGGTAAACTTAAACTACAAATGAAATAAAAATTTAAAAGCAAAAAAGAACGGAACTACTTGCTTTGAACGCAAGAAGAAGAACACAAATTGGGATGAATCAAGCTCTTCCGAAGACGAGGAGAAAAACAACAAAGGCGAGGTGGCAAACTATGCCTTAACGCCTTTCGACATTGAAGTAATCAAAATGCCTTTAATTTATTTCGAAATTACATGATGCATTTCCTTTTTATTTTAGAATTTTTTTTTAAAATTGCATGTTTAAAAATAAAAATGCAAAGATAAAATTGAATCATGCTTACCTTTCTAATGATTTTTAAAAAATAATCATAAAAAATGTATATTTTATGATAAATAAATAAAATAATTTTAATTGAAAATATGAAATCATGTTTGATGAAATAATGTAATTTGAGATCATGCTTAATAAATTTATATTTCAAAATTATGCATGATGATTTTTCTGATTATTGAACCTTACGATCTTTTGAAAGTTCTTTTTTCGGCGTAAATGAATGCATGGATTTGGCATAAAAGAAAAGAACAAGCATGTATGAAATCAATTAATAAGTTGAAACTAAAAGGAGGAAAATTTTTTTCTTAAAATTATTTTTCTCTATCTTATTGATTTTGATGAATCCATTTGTATCATTTTTACGAATCTCTTGGACTTTGAAAATGATTTTGATGATTTAAATTTGAATAAATTTTTATCGAAATCATGATCTTGATTTCTCGTGATTTATAACTTGAAATCGTTTATGAATCAAAAACATGTTCTTTGAACTCCCATGTTTCTTCTTGTCGTTTACTAAAGAAGAAAATTTCCGAAATAAATTATGATTTTCTTTTCGGAATTATAATTTTTATGATTCATAAAGAATTGAGAGATATTATACTTGTGATCATTTACGTGACATCTTTTTGCTATAGGAATGTCTATATCATCATCTTGATTTCTCGATATTCAATACATGATATTTTTCTATGAATCAAGATTTTTCATACCAAAATTCTCTTGATATTTTGAATGTGATGAAATGAAATTATGCATGAAATACAAATGAGAAGTTAATGATCATGCAGGATGTAATGAATTTTGACATTTAGATACCATCATTTGAAAAGCTATGATCATGTTGCCAAAATGATGTATCATGAATGCTTGAATATCATGTATGATATGCCCATAGTGATGATTGATTTTTTAGTATCATGCATGGAGTAAGGATGATATGTAAAGTTTTGGAATGTGTATGTTTTAATTTAAAACTAGGATGATGCACAAGTATATTAAAAAAGGATTAGTACTTTACCTTTGTCATGATTTAGAAATTGATGCAAAGGGTCTTCCCTTCTTTTTGACATTGATAAAGGGGAAAAAATATCGCTAGCTCATCTTGCAAAATTTAGAAACATACACTTTGCAAAGGAAGCAAAATTGCTAGCTCAAACATTGCAAAGGAAGCAAATATGTGCTAGCTTACATATTGCAAGGAGAAGAACTTGACATCTTGAACATCACAAAAATTTGTTACCTTACATTATGTAAAATTTGCTAGAATTGCTAGCTTGTGATCTAAAGAGAAGCAAAAAGTTGCTATCTCAAAAAAAGCAAATGTGCTATCTTGCCTATCTTAAGAGGTAAAAAATGCTAACATACACATCTATCAAAACTTGACAAATTTGCTTATTTTAAGAAGCAAGAGTTGCTTTCTTGAACATCTCAAAACTGCTAGCTTGCATGTTCTAAAATATTATAAAATTTGCTAGCTTGATGTTGTAGAACTTGCTATCTTACTACCTTGCATATCTATGATGATAGCAAAATTGCATGATGATAAAATTGGAGATTATGTTAATCATGCAATGATTTGAATTTTTTTTAAACACATGAGAATTGTACTTCTCCTTTTTGTTGATGACAAAGGGGGAGAAGTATGTTGTTGGTATGTCATGATTTGATCATGACATGTTGATTGGATTTTTGAATACAAGAGTTTCTATCAATATGGCATATTGATAGAGGGAGTTTGTTTAAACTCTGGGAGTTAAAGTTAACTCCATCGTCAATTAGTTGTCATCATCAAAGAGGGGGAGATTGTTGAATCTCATATTTTGATGATTAAACCAATTAATATGTGTTTATGTTTTAATCTACATTTTGAGTGATGCAGGATGCTTCGATCAGGATAAGACAATTAAAGCAGAAAAAATCATGTTGGGCTGGAGGAACATGTTAGAAGATTGGACGTCGGGACGGTGGATCGATCGACGTATCGACAGAAGGCTTCGGGACGTGGATTCGGGTATCGGGCCAAGAAGAGCGGATATTACGCCAAGGATATCGGAGTTTCAGAGTCAACTGACTGATTGGGCAATAGGCCGCAATAGAGGTTGTTGCACTGAAGAATCAGACGAAGCATCGAGGGACTAATGACATGCTGGACAACATGATTATTGATTAGTATTAATTGTTTAGATCGAAGTGTGTTTTACATGTCTAGGATTAACTACGATAGCAAGGCATGAAGCAAAATGTAGTCCCAGAGTCAAGGACGCGATCACGTTGGGAGTTCGAGAGTTCGTTGGAAGTCCGGACGTTCGTCGAAAGTTCTGGAGGAACCAGCCAAGAAGTCTCAGAGCTTGCCAGAGAAGCTCATCGAAACTCACCAAGAAGATCGTCGTGAAGTCCAGGAGCTTGCCGGGAGTCCGCCGGAACATTGCCGAGAGATCGTCAGAAGTTCACTGGAAGATCGCCGGAAGCTCACCGGAAGAATAGACTTACGGGCTTTGTTTAGCTTAGAATATGTCTTAGGAATCGTAGTTAGCATGTAATTGGGATTAGATTTCAGCCAACCCAATTAGGGGCCAACTAGGCCCATGTAAGAACTGTGTTGGGCCCATTAAGAAGCCCAAACAGTGCCCTAAGAAATCTCATCGTCGTGGCATAGTCTTCAAGGCTATGTCAGGTGGTGGTACCGCCAGTCTGGACGGTTGTACCGCCCCTAGTAAGGTGCCAGGTAGTGGTACCGCTAGTCTGGGCAGTGGTACCGCCTAGCACTATGCCCCAGGCTGTGGTATCGCCCAGGACAGTGTCAGTCAAACTGACATTGGGCGGTGGTACCGCCCGTGCCCAAGGAACCCGGGATAGGAAAGTTTTAGACTCCAAGTTTAAATCAACTTGAAGCCTATAAATACCCTTCTCATCCCTTATTAAAGCATACAAGCATAGAGAGTTTAAAAGTAAAGAAACACTACTGCAATCTCTTTAGAATTCCCTCTCTAAGTATTTGAAATCTGTAAGAGGGGAGTGTAAGCGCTTGTAAGGGTTATCTCCTAAACCTGGTAAAAGAAGAAGAGGGGTGTAAAAGGTGATTGGCCTTTGTCTATTGAAGGAAGGCCTCTAGTAGATGCCGGTGACCTCATTGGAGGAGGAAGCCGAAAGTAGATGTAGGTCACGTTGACCGAACCACTCTAAAACTGCCGTGTTCTCTGGTTTGCATTTACTTATTGTTAATTACCTTACTGCAAACCTCCATACGTGCTTTACTTCCTCATTACTTTTGCTGCATACATTTCCAAACATGCTTTCAAGTTAAGTACTTCCGAGTTCGGTTTTTATTGTACGAAAGATTTTCTTAAACCGACATTATTTTACTACTGCACTAATTCATCCCCCCCTCTTAGTGCCGACTCTTGATCCTAACAATGAAGACCCGATTCTTTGAGTTCATGGAATCTCAGCCTTGAGGACAAGGTTGATTTGAAGAGGGCGAGTTTGTTAGGACTCTAGCTAGGAGAGTCCTAATTGAGAAGGGAATTCATGTAAAACCTAACTAAGCAGACCCCTATTAAAGAGGTGAAGAGGCCGGCTAGGGTTTGGAGGTTATTTCTTAGAGAAGAATTAGGAGTTGTAAAGGAATAGGAGTCTTGAGTAGGAGTCCTATTAGGAGTCTTAAGTAGGAGTCTTAATTGAGTAGGAGTCCTATTAGGAATTAGGATTTAGAAACCCTATAAATAGCCATGTATTCATCCTCTTTTGATAAGTAATAGATTAATCTTTTCTGTAGCCTTTGAGCAGCAACTTGGAGGGAGAAACTCCTATAGAGTTCCAAAGAGGTTGATCCCCTAAAGAGATCAACCCCAAGCTTAGAATCTGCAAGGGTTCTAACAAGTTCACTTTTAAGTTAAACTCACTTTGTCTAAATTTATTTTCAATGTACGAAGATTTTTGAACCGACGTAATTTTTACCGCTGCACTAATTCACCCCCCTCCCCCCTCTTAGTGCCGACTCGTTCCTAACAAATCATACATGGTAGGATGTAATATACTTTGATATTTTGATATCATGATGATTTGAAATATTTATGATAATGCATGCAAAACTTATGATAATGGTGTATGAAATGCAATGATATGCATATAATGTGTCACAAATATTCATGATTAAATTTGCTTTGACTTAAATTCAATTTGAATTCAAGGTTAAGGTGAACTCCGTCATCAATTGGTTGTCATCATTAAAAAGGGGGAGATTATTGAATCTCGGATTTTGATGATGAAACCAATTGATAGTGTTTATGATCTGATCTACATTTTGAGTGACGCAGAAAGCTTCGATCACGGAGAGACAATTAAAGTAGGAAGAATCATGTTGGGCCGAAGAGGAACATGTTAGAAGATTAGACATCGAGCCGAAGGATCGGTCGACGTATCTACAAAAGACTTCAGGCTATGCGTTCGGGCATCGGGCCAAGAAGAGTGAAAATTTCACAATGGAAATCGGAGTTGTGGAGGTCAACTGGCCGATTGGGCAATAGGCCGTAAGAGAGGATGATGCGTCGAAGAATCGGATGAGGCGTCGATGAACCAATGACATGCCGGACAATATTTGATTTAGCTTTATAAAAATTATCTAGATAAAGGAGGTTTTAGGTGTAATTAGGTTGGAATTGGGCCAACTCAATTAGGGGCCAATTGGACCCAAGTTTGGGCTATGTTGGGCCAAGTGAAAGGCCCAAACATTGACCCAACAGGTGGAATTGTCAGTGGCATAGTCTCCAAGATTATGTCGGGTGGTGGTACCGCCCAGTGGCAAGGTGTCAGGTGGTGGTATTGCCCAGCATAGATGGTGGTACCGCTAGGACCTAGGAAACCTAGAATAAGATCTTTTTTTGCTCTAATTTTGAACTCATTTGGGGTCTATAAATACCTCAGCTATTCCTGCATAGAGCAGCAAGAATTGAGCATGAAATTGAGTTGAAAAAAAGGGAAAGAATACATTAAAAAAAAAAAAGGAAAACTCTCTTAGGATTTAGGATCACTTCTTTCTAGTATTTAGAAGTTCGTTTAAAGGGAGAAGTGAGGTCTATGAAAGAGAGGCTTGTAAGGGTTGTCTCCTAAACCCATGAAAAGGAGAAAGAGTATAAAAGGGTAGTTGATCTTCACCCATTAAAGGAAGATCATTAGTGGATGTTGGTGGCCTCGACGGAAGAGGAATTTTGAGTGGATGTAGGTCACGACAACCGAACCACTATAAAACTTGGTTTGTATTTACTTTAAGCTCTTTACTTTCATTGCAAACTACTTTATTTACTTACTCACTATGCTTTCAAGTTAACATCTTTTCGATACGATTTTTTATCGAAATGAAGATTTTTGACTCGACATGATTTTTATCGCTGCACTAATTCACCCTCCCCCCCTTTAGTTTCGACTTGATTCTAACAAAATTGCCGACAGTT